>NC_056748.1:30555740-30750740 GCF_019279795.1 Protopterus annectens
GTACCTGTGTATGTGTACCTGTGTGTATACGTGTGTGTGTGTGTGTGTGTGTGTGTGTGTGTGTGTGTGTGTGTGTGTGTGTGTGTGTTCCTGTGTGTATGTGTGTGTGTGTGTGCACATGCCCATTAATGCCAGAACGCGTTCCTGTGTGTGTGTGTGTGTGTGTGTGTGGACGGAAACAGTTAGCAGTACCTATGATGCCATTTCAACCAAGTCCAGTCCTGTAAATAGAGTTGTTGTAATGCATCATTGTTTCAACTAAATGCAAGTAACTATGAATGTCACTTTGTGAAATGGGCCACATGGTACACAAGTCTGTCATAATGTAAGCACATTGTAACTACAGGCCAGTCTGTGCGTACTTCTCCTAAAACTTTGCAGCATGAGCTAAAAGGTTGCTTAGGAGGGGTAACACTGACACTTAGAATGGAAGTGCCCTGGGGCACCTAACTTGACATTTGCTGGGGACCCAAAATTCTAACACTGGCCCTGATAGTCTGATTACATTATGCATCATAAATGACCTTATTGCAGCATGGTGCTCTGAGTCATGTGCATCATCATTAGGGGACGCAGTATCATATAACTGTCAATATAAATTAATTTGGTGAAACAGATCACTGGAGGTAACTGCATGGAGTAATTATGTGAAAGTATCAGGGCTGTTACAGTTTAACTCCTCCAATGACAGGGATCGGTGATACCTCTGCATGACCTTGACCTGGTGTCATTGTGCTAGGGAGAAGTGGTCTGAAACTTCATGTGGTAAGGATGCTGAACTATTTTATGACCCGGATCCAGAAGGAGCTTACTAGTGAAGGTGGTCAGGCTTGGGGGGAAGTAATTATTACTGACCCTGGTAAGGGGTGACAGGTCTTCTGACAGCTCCAGACAATTCTACTGAGCATGTGCCTTGCAAACTCCAATGTGCATGTTCTCCCTAGGCATCTGCTGTACCTTGGCCATGAACAACACAACCATTGTGGGCAGAAATGATAAAACAAGCAATACTGCACATGGAGGTGCTTATAGAGGGAATTGATGCCAACAGAGTTTATAGTCATTTAGAAGAAAACTCAATTATGGCAGTAGAACAAAAGGGCAATAAAAGAAAGTCATATGGAACAAAGGATCATTTGTTTTTAAACAAAGTTATAGTGGAGAACTGTAAGAAGGGGAAGAATCTAAGTATGGCATGGATTGACTAAAAAAAGTATTTGATAGTATCCCACATTCATGGATTGAAGAGTGCTTAAAAATGTATAAGCTACACCCTGCACTGATTGACTGCATTACAGTAACTATGAAACAGTGGAAGACCACTTTGCAATTAAGCCATGATAAAGGACAGATTATTATCCCAGGGATAAAAATCCAAAGGGGGATATTCCAGGGTGACTCTCTGTCACCGTTGCTATTCTGCCTTGCCATTAATCCATTTAGCTGTTTACTTAACAGCTTAGGCCATGGCTACAATTTGGCTTCTAGAAAACAACAAAGTCTAATGACTTCTCATCTTCTTTTTGTCGATGATTTAAAACTGTATAGCTCATCAGATGAGGAACTGAAAGCACAGCTGCAGGTTGTCAAAACTTTTTCAGATGATATTGGAATATCATTTGGTCTTGATAAATGTTCAAAAGCAACCTTTAAAAAAGGAAAACTGCAGCACCAGGAAAACATCAGTTTGGGACAAGAATATGATATAAAATAACTTGAGCAAGAAGGAGTGTATAAATACCTGGGAATTGATGAAGGATCAACAATAAAACATGAACAAATGCGAATAAAACTCAGTAAGGAGTACTTTAGAAGACTTAAATTAATCCTGAAAACAGCATTGACATCTAGGAACAAGATCCAAGCCATAAATCAATTTGCTCTTCCTATCCTAACTTATAGTTTTGGAGTGATTGACCCCAAAAAGTGTTGGATAGATTGGATATTAAAACAAGAAGGATGCTTCATGCTCAAGAAATGATTTATAAAAATCAGTGTATACCAAGATTATATATTCCCCATTTTGAAGGAGGGATGGGCCTCCTTGAAACTGATTACATGTATAGATCTACAGTCGTGGGACTCCACACATATCTGCTGACCTCACAGGATCCAAATGTAGTGAAAGTTTTGAAACATGAGGAGAATAAATCTAAGATGACATCTCTGCTTAATTTAGCAGAAGCATTTCGACGTCAAGCAGGAATGGAAATTAAACCAGAAGTAGATAAAAACCAGGCAACAACTGAATGTGCTAAAAAACAAAAGAAAGAATATAAGGTGAAGGACCAGATGAGAAGGCAAGAAATGTGGAAAAAGCATAAATATAGTTGCAAGTATAGAAAACTTCTGGAAGACCCTCGTGTTGATCAAGAATGAATGCAGGAATGGTTAAGGATAGGTGAATTTACATCAAGAAATTAAAGGTTTAATATTGACACCCCAATATAGTAGGCTACGTACATGCTGGTTTACAAAGTCCATTGAACATGTGGGAGAAACAGACATGGCAGAGAGACTGTATACTGAAAGGCATAATAATATGGCAAGACTGTTACACTGGAGATTGTGCAAACATTATGATATTGAAGTGGCTGAAAAACACTGGAAACATAAGCCACAGAGAATCATAGAAAATGATGAAGTTTACATCACATGGGATCACCCAATACCAACAGTTCAAAAGATAGATGCTAGAAAACTGGATATAGTGGTCCAAGAAAAGAAGACAAAAGTAGCATTGATCATTGAAATCGCCACACCTAGCGACTACAGTGTCTTGCATACAGAGAGACACAAAGTCATAAAATACCTGGATCTGCAGGCAGACATGAGAGCCATGTGGAAGAAAGATACCCAGACAATTCCAATAGTAGTAGGAGCAACTAGTCTTATAAAAAAGAATTTACAATCTTATTTAAAGATGTTACCAATTCATGTAACACTGTACGAATTTCAGGAGTCATTACTGGGCACATTGCGGGTGCTGCGAAGAGCACTTTTGGCTAACATCAAAGAGTGAAACAATACTAATTTCATGAACTTTAGTCGTAATTTGACTTAGGAATGGGTTCCATTCCCATCATGATATTAGAAACCCAAAAGACCTGGAGAAATTAAAAATGAGAGATATATGCCACAGCTGTACTAACTAGACCTGATATTTCATGATGCCTTTCATCCCTGTCTATGTAAAGCTGTTGTCTGCAAGGATCCACAACAGAGGGGAGCAGCATCCTTACAAGAACATGCAACACGCTCCATTGCAGACTGTAAGGTACCAGATGGCCAACCAACATGCTCCATGGCAGACTGTGGAGCACCAGACTGGCACACAACACACTCCATGGCAGACTGTGGGGCACCATACTGCCACGCAACATGCTCCACGGCAGACTGTGGGGCAACAGATTATCACACAACATGCTCCATGGCAGACTGTGGGGTACCAGACTGCCATACAACACACTCCATGGCAGACTGTGGGGCACCAGACCACCATACAACACACTCCATGGCAGACTGTGGGGCACCAGACTGCCAAACAACATGCTCTATGGCAGACTGTGGGGCACCAGACTACCAAGAACCAAACTCCATGGCAGACTGTGGGGCACCAGACTGCCTCACAACATGCTCCATGGCAGACTGTGGGGCACCAGACTGCCATACAACATGCTCCATGGCAGACTGTGGGGCACCAGACTGCCATACAACATGCTTCATGGCACACTGTGGGGCACCAGACCGCCATACAACACACTCCATGGCAGACTGTGGGGCACCAGACTGCCATGCAACACACTCTATGGCAGACTGTAGGGCACCAGACTGCCACACAACATGCTCCATGGCAGACTGTGGGGCACCAGACTGCCACACAACATGCTCCATGGTAGACTGTGGGGCACCAGACTGCCATGCAACATGTTCCACTGCAGACTGTGGGGCACCAGACTACCAAGAACCACACTCCATGGCAGACTGTGGGGCACCAGACTGCCATGCAGTACACTCCATGGCAGACTGTGGGGCACCAACCAACCACACACACTCTCCATGGCAGACTGTGGGGCACCAGACTACCATGCGACATGTTCCATGGCAGACTGTGAGGTACCAGACTACCAAGCAACACACTCCATGGCAGACTTTGGGGCACCAGACTAGCATACAACATGCTCCATGGCTGCGGGGCACCAGACTACCAAGCAACACACTCCATGGCAGACTGTGGGGCACCAGACTACTACACAACACACTCCATGGCAGACTGCGGGGCACCAGACTGCCATGCAGTAGACTCCATGGCAGACTGTGGGGCACCAACCAACCACAAACACTCTCCATGGCAGACTGTGGGGCATCAGACTACCATGCAACATGTTCTATGGCAGACTGTGACATACCAGACTACCAAGCAACACACTCCATGGCAGACTGTGGGGCATCAGACTACCATGCAACATGTTCTATGGCAGACTGTGAGATACCAGACTGCCAAGCAACATACTCCATGGCAGACTGTGGGGTACCAGACTGCCACACAACATGCTCCATGGCAGACTGCGGGGCACCAGCCTACCACACAATACTCTCCATGACAGACTGTGGGCCACCAGACTACCAAGCAACACGCTCCATGGCAGACTGTGAGGCACCAGACTACCAAGCAACACGCTCCATGGCAGACTGTGGGGCACCAGACTGCTACACAACTCTCTCCATGGCAGACTGTGGGGCAGCAGACTGCCACACAACACGCTCCATGGCAGACTGTGGGGCACCAGACTGCTACACAACTCTCTCCATGGCAGACTGTGGGGCAGCAGACTGCCACACAACACGCTCCATGGCAGATTGATTATGGGGCACCCAACTACCACACAACATGCTCCATGGCAGACTATGGGGCACTACACTACCAAACAACACACTCTGTGGCAGAGTGTGGGGCATCAGACTGTGCCTGGTTGGCACTTCTGCATGTATGCTGAGTTATCTGCAATGCCACATTTAAGTTGGGGCAATCATGAGGACTGAGAGCGCAAGGTTCCCCTTTGCTGCCGGCCTTTATGGTTATGCCTATGGAAGAAGAAGTATACACCATTGAAGCTGTTGTTTCCATCATGGGGAAGCACTTCTGAGGTTGTGAGCCACAAGCAGTCCCTCATCCATATGGGATAGTGTGCACTAAGTAAATACAGCCATCCTTCATCCATATGTGATTGTGTGCACTAAGTGAATACAGCCTTCCCTCATCCACATGGGACGGAGTGCACTAAGTGGATACAGCCTTCCCTCATCCATATGTGATGGTGTGCACTAAGTGAATACAGCCATCCCTCATCCATATGGGATGGTGTGCACTAAGTGAATACAGGCATCCCTCATCCATACGGGATGGTGTGCACTAAGTGAATACAGCCTTCCCTCATCCACATGGGATGGTGTGCACTAAGTGGATACAGCCTTCCCTCATCCATATGTGATGGTGTGCACTAAGTGAATACAGCCATCCCTCATCCATATGGGATGGTGTGCACTAAGTGAATACAGCCATCCCTCATCCATATGGGATGGTGTGCACTAAGTGAATACAGCTATCCCTCATCCATATGGGATGGTGTGCACTAAGTGAATACAGCCTTCCCTCATCCACATGGGATGGTGTGCACTACGTGGATACAGCCTTCCCTCATCCATATGTGATGGTGTGCACTAAGTGAATACAGCCATCCCTCATCCATATGGGATGGTGTGCACTAAGTGAATACAGCCATCCCTCATCCATATGGGATGGTGTGCACTAAGTGAATACAGCCACCCCTCATCCATATGGGATGGTGTGCACCAAGTGAATACAACCATCACTCATCCATGGGGGATGGTGTGCACTAAGTGAATACAGCCATGGAGTGCACAGTATGTGCAGTTTTATGTACACCCACTCCACAAACAGTAATGGTCAATCTGGGCATAACTCAGACATTGTGAAGATGATATTACATGTGATGATTCATTGTATACCATCTTGTCTTTGGTATGACTCACAATGGAAGATGGGCATCATAGCATGGTCCAGCTGATGTACTGTAGAGGAGGGTCCTGATAGAGTCATAGGTCCATAGGTGATTACTATGCTAATGACCACAGGGCACCTTTTTTAAACCTAATAATGCTTCCAAAATGTCTTTGACAAGTTTTGATACCCTTGGGTTATGTTAAGGGATATATGTAGGCTTGGGCATAGCTTGTCAAGCATTTACATGCTGCCTCTGTCTACTAGAGGCATAAGTGCCAACCAGGTAGCTTTCCAATTCCCCAGCCTATGGTAGAAGTTTATCTTGAATTGGGTTAGGGAAGAACTGTACTTCACATGGGTAGAAAGCCTGTTCCAGAGAAGGGGTATCTCTGAGATACATATCTGTCCCTCCAAAATGTCTTATTTATGTTGCAAATGAAGTTTAGGTCTTTAACCCGGGTAATTCTGATGATGTTTGTTTTGTGGATGTGCAACAGGTCCATCAGAGTGGGAACAGAGGATGCACTGTTGGCCAGGCATAGATTAACCCTCAGCAGTCTGTTATAAGATCAGCACAGGGACAGCACTTTAAGATAGTCTGTGTAGGGCATGTGGTTTTCACCTTGTTTTTTTTTTTTTTTTTTTTTTTTTTTGTCAAGAACCTCTGATGTCACTCCAGCTGTTGCATATGCCTTTCAGGTACATACCAAAAGGGGAATTGTACTCAATGACTTGTCCGAAGAGTGCTGAGTATAGGAGAATAATGACATCCTTGGACCTAGATGTCATACCCTTGCTTATAAGTTGCACAACATAGAATGATTTCCTTACTATCAAAGACATATTATGGGCAAACACCAGATTACTGTCTACATGTATTCCCAAATCCCTGACCACTGTATCTACTCCTAGGGGTGTATTATCAGTGTGGTAGTGCCCAGGGTTAGCCATCTTCTCAAAGGATACTATTATGCATTTCTTGGCACTGAGTTTTGGACCATAGCTCTGGCACCAGTTATTGGTCTGTGTCAGGTCTTCTTGGAGGGTATTTGTGTCTTTGGGGGATTCTATGACTGCAAACAGTTTGCAATTATCTGCAAACATGGTCATCCAAATGTCCTTGAAGCTGGCCTTGACTTCAGAGAAGTAGATGCCGAGAAGGAGCAGCTGCAGCAGCACGACTTGAGGAACTCTGCTAGTCGCTCTTCTTTTTATAGAGGTAGATTTCCCTTTGATAGTATGGGATCCCATGGGATCCTATGAATGCAGAACTTCAGCGGCACCATCAGGCTTCTTTGGCATGAGGCTATCATTGCACAATTCTTTTGTGTATATTTTTTTTATAAAATTAAACTAAAAATGCATTATCACATTAATAGATTCCAGCCCCTTTTTTTACAGTTAGTTATATTAGTTGAAACAACAGAAATTTCTCTTGGCTGTCTTGTGTTAATGCTTTTCAGAAATAAAGAAATTTTGATGTCACTTTTCAACTAAAGTGAAGTAATAACTTCTAGAATTTTAACAAAAATTAATATAGTGGGTTTGCTCTTGATTCTGTCAGTTAAATATACCTGGTCGCTTCTCCAAATGCTGAATATTTCACAACTTGGTTGTGTCACTAAATGGAATTCCATAACCTGTCACACAACCTCTGCACATTTTTAAATGCTATTATACAGTTTTTCACAACAATTGTGATTTTTCAAGCTGTTGCACACTGTTAGGTAATCTCTTTATTCTGTACACAGTGGTGATTCACTTTATGTTATGAACAGGATAGTGTATGAGAAAAGAACAAAAATCTGTGTTACTGGTTTGGCTCCCATGAGGCCAAAATTACAGATATTGACACCATTCTTTCTGCTAAGGGTTTTCTATATACTGCTTTTACTTTTCAGTGGCACTTATGGTATTAATGTTCACCGTTAATGTAACTCGTAGCTGTGTAAATGTTGTTCTAGAAATCTGATGTCTTATTAGTACCACAATAATAGTGTCACATAACACAGAAAGGTGATAAACTTCTATTGAATTTCAGAGCACACAGCATATTCAACTAGAGTCAAACAGTTGCTTTTGCTAATATAATATATAAAGAGAAAGCAAATAAAGTTATATTCCTGTTTTTGCTTGTGAGGGGTTGTGTTAATATACATTACTCATGAGTGGTTCTAATAACGCTGCTTCAGAATTTGTTTGCTGTTAAGGAACACTTTTACACAAAGTGTTGGCAGAAGAAATTCATGTGTCTCAGGCTGCACAGGAGGGAGTAAGTTAGTTTATTATATTGGAATAATGTTTAATTAATCAGACGGCAGGACGTCTGATAAAAGTTTTCTACTGAGCAAATAGCCAGCTCTTCAATTTAGTATCACTACAGCAGCTGGCCAGCCTGCGTTTTGCTTTTAAATCTCAGTGTGACACCCTAGCATAACACAAGTATGTATTCATTTAATTAGTTTATATATTTTGTCACTTATAACACTTTATTTTATTGTTATTCTTCAAAAGTATTTTAATACATCTGATTTGATTTCATTATGTAGTTCCTGGTATAGGTAGTTAGAAGCATATGGAGATATTTGGATGTTTTAATGAAAACAGTTAATAATAACAGGCATATCTAAGAGAGAGAATAAAGAACAGGATCAACATCTTTTCTGATAACACAAAGCTACATGCAGCAGTGGAAGACGGAGAAAGAGTCAAGTGAAGGATGTTGGAAAGGTGGATCATATGGATAGAAAGTTAGCAGATGAGGTTCAGTGCAAATAAAGGCAAACTACGGGTCTTAGGCCATAATAACCTTGGTGTAAAATATGAGCTGGGAGAGTGGAACTGATATCAGCAGAGCAGGAACTGGATCTGGGCATGTCGATCATATGCAGACTGGAATATAAGGAGCAGAGTGAAAAAGGCAACAGCAGCAAACATAATGCTTGAGTGATCATGGGTACTGATTCGAAAAACAAAGAGATAATGTTTCCACTGTACACAGCCTGGCCATACATTAAGTATTGTATGCAGTTATGGAGGCCATATCTAGAGGCCATTTACGAAAAACAATATCAGGCTGCCAGAAGAAATCTATTGAAAAGATCCATGGGATGGAGGGTGAAGACTGTAGCCAGGCATGACTTCAAGTAGGGGTATAAAAATTAGGCAAGAGGGGCTGGAATTTACTGGAAATAACTGGCGATGGAACCAAGGTATTGGGAGCAAAGAAGTAATGGTGTGGGATACGGAGTAGCAGAAGTCCGGACTGCAGTTTACAGACCGCCTTCACTACAGGGACTGATATCACATTATAGGCACGGAGAAATAAATAGGGAAGCGTTAAGTGAACGACCAGCTGTGCTAGAGATTTTAGTCAAGCCTGTGAAACGAGGGATAATTAGTAGGGCATATAAAACATTGCATGATAGCTATAAGAATCCATTAGATGAAGTTAGAAAATGCTGAGAAGAGAGACTGGAATGGCAATTTACAAAGGAACAATGGGACGATATCTATAGTAGGTTTAGGATTTTTGCTTGGCAGTGTTTGCACAGGAAGTTTTATACCACAAGCAGACTTCAAAGAATTTTCCTCAGGTCGATTGCAAATGCTACAGGTCTGACAGAATAAAGAGGTAAGCGGGAATATATTTTTTGGAAATGCAACAAGTAAACAGATTTTTTAAATTCTCTACAGAGTAGTCTGTCAGAAATGCTGGAGTGCGAATGTCTCTAACTAATGAAATGATTCTTTTGAGCTGCGGCCTGGGACACGAATTGCCTAGACATAGTAAGGCCTTACTAAGTTTAATGATACTGGCTGCCAAAATAGCAGTTACTAGAAATTCCCCAAAATGGCAAGCTGATAAGACACCAACAACAGTAATATTTCCCTTGAAGGTAAACGCTGACAGCAGATTGTAAGAAAAATCCTTTATTGCAGAGTAAAACCAAAGGTGAGCGCTTTCGCGGTTAAACAAACTGCTTCATCAGACATGAGGAGGAGTGAGGTTTAAAGGGAGGCAGACCTTGACCAATTTATGTAATGTTGGAGTGAATAATTGTTAAAAAGAAAGAGAATATAGGTAATATATAATGTATAAATATACAAATGTTAAAATGGTTTGTTTTCTTTTATGTTAATATATGTGTGCCTTTGTGTTGTGATAATTTATTAAAGGTATTTAAAAATAGACTGATTGCTGGAGCACCTTCTGTGTGGAGTCTGCATGTCCTCCCCACAGTTGAGTGGCATTCGAAAAACATGCGTGAATGGGCGTGCCTTCGTTGAAGGTTGGGCGTCAGGCTGGCAAAGCGGCACTGTAAAAATCTACTGCCAATCATTAGCGGACTGGAGTTCCGCTGTGGCAACCCCTAACCGGGAAAAGCCGAAAGAAGAAGAACAACATTTAAAAATAGACTGATTGAAAAATTCTGCCACAATCTAGATGGTCATAAATGTATTCCACAATATTTAACTAGGGTGCATAAATAACGTGGTTAGGCCTAAAACTGTACTGTGAATATGAGATAATGATTTTTCTTAGTGAATTTACAAAGATAATCACATTTTCTAGATGTTTTGTCAGGAAAACATATGAGCTATGGAACAATAACTTTACTGTGACTGAGGTTCCACCACGTAGGGGTATAGTAAGTACTTTTTTCTTGACTCTAGGAACAAGGCCTTCCTTGATAGATTCCGTAATTAATATTGAAACTGAATGTGCATCTGTGCTTACCAACATTTTTAAGGATTCAGGGGGTAAATTATCAGTTAAAACTTATAATAAGAGTTTCAGCTTATGAGGCACTTATACACCATGGAGAAGAGTAGCAGTTAAAGGAAAACTCCACCCCCTCATATAGTTCAACTCAATCGTTAGGTTTCTTTTCTCCCTACAGTATAGTTCCAGCATTGTTTATGTACCAGAAACCTGCTTGTAGTTTTTAAAACTTTCATTTCCTTGCATTGGAGTCAAAGGAAGGGAAAGCCCACCAAACCAGGGGCGGCTCATGCTATAGGATTGCAGCCCTCCCACCTAAAAAAACAAATAAAAATAAAACAGAGAAACACAAAAAAGTAAATTCCCAGAAGTGTGCACATGCGCGCACGCTCTCAGACTGCTTTCTCAGCAGTCTAGATAGGGGGAAAGGCATCTCGGCCCCAAGATGCCCAGCAGTCTGTGCGGCGGTGACGTCATGAAATGGAGGCACTCCAGACTGCAGCAGCAGCAGGCAGGACCAATCGCAGATTTGGACTGTTTTTGATGGACCAATCGCGCAAGGAATACTGGCAAAGGGTCTGTTTGGATATCGGTGGCAAGGGAGCAGTTATTTGGCTCGTTGGTAAGGTAAGCAGGCAAAGTGGATATTGGCGGCAAGGTAAGGGACTGTTTGGATATTAAGGTGTGTGTGTATGTGTGTGAAATGCCCCAGTTGTTATATACTGGTGGCTAGAGCAAACTCATGGTGGTGTGGTAGGGAATACCTCAGGCTTGAACCCTGTACCTTGTATGCAGGTGTTAAGGGTCTGAATTCCCTACCCACCACCATTTGTAAATAATTTGCACATTTTTGCCTCATATTTGATCTGTTCTATTCCTCATAATATCTAGATTTCTAAATGTTTAAATGCTTGATATTTGATGGTGCAGTGATAGCATTGTTGCCTCACAGCTGCAGGTGCTCAGGTTTGATTCTTCGCTGGGGTGCCTTCTGTGTGGGGTCTGCATCTTCTCCGTGGGTTTGCTTTTGTGTCCTCCCATGTTACAAAGACATGTCTGCATTATTTCTTCCAGGGCCTCTGCTGAAAATTGTTTTTTTATTCCAAGTCAGACTGTCCTGGTTAACAAATGTTAAATAAAATTGACAGGCATTTGAATTTCAGACTTCTAGTTTCTGAATGTTTAATTCCTTACATATTTGATGGTACAGTGGTAGCATTGTTGCCTCACAGCTATAGGTTTTCTGGTTTGATTCTTGGCTGGGGTGCCTTCTGTGTGGAGTCTGCATCTCCTCCCTGTGTTTGTGTGGATTTGCTCTGGTGTCCTGACATTTTACAAAGACGTGTCTGCAGTATTTCTCCCTGGGCCTCTGCTGAAAATTGTTTTTGTTCCATCAGAAGTAAAATTGACAAGCATTTGAATTTCAGACTTCATATTCTTCAGAGAATACATAGTAACACAACCTTTTATTCTAGCAATTTTCTAAGTTTATAAGATGAATATTTGAAATTTGTCCCTATTTTTGGGACTGTATTCCCCCATTATTGGCTTTGTCCAGGTTTTTTGTGCTAAAGTTGACAGCTATGGCAAGAACTGAATTCACTGAATATGTTTGAGGGCTGTATTCCCTCATTACTGGGTTTGTCCAGGTGTTTTGTGCTAGGAGGTTGACAGCTATGGTGAGAACTGAATTCACTAAATGATAGCCATTTAAGTTTCAGTCTTCCTCTCTTTCACAAAGCAGCTGATTTGGCGTAGTGGTATGTTGCGCTGATTGTTTTGCACAGGGACCTTGGCAGTAAAATGTATGGTGGTAACACAGCATTTTATTCTAGCAACTTTCCAAGATTATACAAGCAATGTTTAATGTGTCCCTGGTTTTTGGGCTTTTGACCCCCCCCCAATAAATTTTGGCTTTTTCCAGACTTCTTGTGCTGCGAAGTTAAGATGCAGTTGAGTATTGAATAGATTTTACAAGGAGCTGAGAGCTGCAGGGGAAGAGAAATTTAGTGCTGCTTATGCTAAGTCTGCTTGCATTGTTAATAGCACAGCAGGTTGTATACTTGCTTTTGATGCAGAAGGCTGTGGGTTCTACTCCCACAAGGGTGGATGCTGCCGTACTGAGAATGTTCTCATTGGTGAAAATACTAACTACGAGCCTGTTATCAGTTTGCCATCCATTTCCTATTGCAATATTACTAGCTTATAATTTTTAATGTAATATAGGCAATTTATTCCTCAGGGGCAACAGACACTTTATTTTTAGATGAAACCATGAAATATAAAGGTGTTTGCTAGCAGCAACCTCTTCATTAGTTACAGATTTCTTTAAAGTGTAATTATTTAGATGACTTTTACTTCTTCAGAGATTGTGCACATTTACTGATAATGGTGGACTGTAGAATTGTGCATATTTACTAATAATGGTGGACTGTAGAAGTTTGAGTAGACTTTTATGATGGAAATGTTCTGAACTAGGCAGTTTTGTCATTATGGGTGCATGCATTTTGTTTAATTGTTTACTGGAAAAATGTTCTGAATTAGGCAGTTTTGTCATTATTGGTGCATGCGTTTTGTTTCATTGTTTAATAAATTTAAAATGCCCTCTAACAACTGTACTGTATTGTACAAGGAATATAATTTAGTACAATCAGGAAGGTGTATCAAAGAGCACATGTATGTTTCACATGCAGGGGGCCTATGATTTGAAAACAGCCCAGAATTAATCTTTATCTGCCACTGGCAAAATGTATTTTCTTTGAATGTGGGTTTCAATGCTGTTTCAATGAATGTGAGTTTCATGGGCAGAGAAGTTTTAATGCTAAGTCTGTTTTCATTGTGAGACTGCATTGCTTTGTTTAGCAGATGTCTTAGTGTTTGTACTGTAAAATGCAAAATAAAACTTTCAAATGAAGTCCAAATCATCATAGAAGTAAAGCAGTATGCAGAATAGTGTTTATGGTAAATGGAGTGAAACAGCCAAGTAATGGATCATTGGAATGGCTGCAGGTGGGAGGTTCCATTCGACCATGATTTTGTGAGGGGGAAGGGCGGCAAACTCAAAGAGAGTCCCAGCTGAACTATACCTCCCAACTGTCCAGATTTTCAAAGAATGAATAGATTTTTGTTTCTTATTTTTGGTTTGTTCCACATAAACTTTGTGGTTTTTCTGGCAAATCATTTAGGAATTAAGTCACTAAATAATGACACACTGAGTTTCAGACTTCATAACCTTCAGAAAAATGCATGCTAAAGTAAGACCTGTTATTCTATCAACTGTCTCAGTTTATACAAGAGCAATTTTTAGTACTGTTTATATGTTCCCCCAATATATTTGGCCTTGTCCAGATTTATTGCATTAACAGGTTGAGAGGTATCTGCAAATAAAATGCTTTATAGAATTAGGCATAGCCAAACCTCTCAACTGTCCCCGATTTTGTCGCAAAATGTTCTCTTCCCCCTAATAATCCCTCCACAAAATAGCAATTTTAGAAGAAAACATGGAGGGTTTACAATTAAGAAATAACTGTAATAATCAGTTATAGATTACTTTTATTTCAGAAATGCATGTAGATTCTTTTATTTTGTCAGCTGATCAAGTTAGCAGTACTAATATTAAAGTCTCCCTTCTTTGACAGGTTCCCAGCTGTATCGTGTGGCTATTTTATATTTTTGCATCACATTTTTGGTCCATTTTTCATAAAATTATGTTTTTTTTTTTTGGCAAATTATTGACAAATCATTAAAGACTGAAGTTAGAAAATAATGACAGACATTTCAGTTTCAGATTTCATACCCTTCAGGAAATTCATACTAATGCAAGACCTATTCTATTATCTTTCTAAGTTCATAAGAGCAATATTTAAAAATTGTCCTTATTTTTGGGCCTTTGTCCCACTTCTTTGTATGGCTTTGTCCAGATTTCTTGCTCTGAGGTTGAGAGGTATGACAAATGTGTCAGGGCCATCACAGTCAGCCAGAGACATTTCAAATTGTGACATATTTGTTGCACCCCACTGTCTCATGTAGTGTGACTCTGGATGTGTCCAAGCAAGGCAAGGAGCAGTTATGCAGTGTAAATGTGTAGAGTATCCCCCATCCAAGGTAGACACAAGTACTACAGTAGCTTTTCATCTGTCCTTGATTTTGCAGAATAGTCTGGTTTCTGTCATATTTTTGTACTGTTCATTTATGCTTATTACTCAAAGTGCCTAGCAACGCTTTAATGACCATCAGGTAAGCTTGTCTGAGATCGTAAGATGCAAGTAACCTTTAATAAGCATACTGTTAAAGAATTGCCAACACTGAAAGCCTTTCTGTTGTTGCCATGCAGAGAATACTTAACTAGATAATGTATAAGCCTTGGGTATTGAAATGCATATGACAGTATTTGTAATAAAGGACAGGATTACATTATTTTAAGAAGCTCATTACACTTGTTGGAGACTTCCAGTCATATCTGCAGGCTTTACCAGTAAACTAAACAGAATGCCAATCTATCATGTGTGGTCCACAACCTGTGCAGTAATCCTTTAAGCAATGTATCTTGAACTTGTTTCTTGTTTGCTGTACATTTTTGACTTTGATCATGTTTTCCCCATGAAACAAGTAGATAGTTGTTGTCATGCAGCAGATCTTTTTTGGATAAGAAACATTTTTACAAGTGGGGGCATCACAGAGATTGCTACTTTCAGCACGTTACTCGGTACTTTAATAAAGCTGAATATAAATTATAATTAGAACTGCAGTGCAAGGAGAAGTGGTTTGAGTTGAGTGCTGCTTGTTTTTCTTATACTTGATTTTGACTGACATTCCAGTAATGTATTTAAAAAGTAATTTATTTTTTCATGTGTCACAACCTTTTTGTTTCAATCTAGATATTAAGTAAGCTGTCATGCAGCCAATGCATTGAAATATTTTTTTCTTCTACACTTCATTTTGTCTTGATTGGACTCTCATAATGGCGGTTTGGCACCCAGGGCAGCGTATTTAATTAAAGTTAGTTTTTGTGGTTTTGAGCATAGCTCCTCCCGTTTCTAATTGGCTGCACCCCTTCCCATTGAGCCCACCCATTCAGCTGTCTCCTGCAGCCCCCCTTTGATTTGAAGTCACCAGCCGCCACTGCCACCTACTTTTTTTTTTAAACTCATCTTCTCACATACTTCGCAAAAAAATTAATCTCCACCTGCATGACATATCATAGACATGGTTAAATCTGTAGTTTAACCTGTCAGGTACTGCTGTCAATCTTAGATGAGTAATTAATTCTGCTAATGGCAGAACCCAGCAGCTGATATAAAAAAAAGACAGAAAGCTGTGGAATTGTTTCCACTGTTTTTATTGCAGAGGGGAGGATAACGTAACACTCCCCTTTCATAGCAAAAACAAAGCAATTAGATCAGTCAGGGGTTTAAAGGCAATTGTCAACTCTTCTGACAAATTTACATAAGCAGCAACACAGTATTGAAATTCTAAGCTTTAAATGTTATTAATAATACTTTGTGTTAAGATAACTTATGAGTAGTTGCAAAGATTTCTGTGACATTTAGAGAAAAGTCAGTAAATATTTTTTCTTCTAAAGTATAAATGCATTTACCATTTTCAAGCCGCCCCACACACACAGGCCAGAACTGCAGAAAGAGAGTCATGTGCCAACCTTATCAACTAGGTGCACTGATACTGTTCATAAAACAGATCTTTTATGCTTTGTGTGACATCCTTCCAGAGGAGGATGCATATCTGGTACATGCAGATGCATTGTAAGAGATTCCCACTTACTTTGAGTCAGTCCTTGCATTATCAGAGAGCAATCATAATATACAGCTGAATTTACTTTAACATACATTTACTATGTATCCTTGCATTAAGAACACTAAGAAAAGGAAATCAGAAGTACTTAACTGTGTTTAAATGCATATATATATATATATATATACACACACACACACACACACACACACACACACACACACACACACACACACACACACACACACACACATATGCTTTTGTACACATGTACTTTATATACATACACATATACAGAAACACACACATGTGTGTGTGTGTGTGTGTGTGTGTGTGTGTGTGTGTGTGTGTGTGTGTGTGTGTGCATACAATGAATTATTTATAATAAAAAGAGTACAGTTAAGCATTAGTAATGTATACATTCTAGTAAATGTTGCTCAATAATTTACTTGGTCACTGTCACACATTGGCTGTCAGCAATTTTTTTTTTTAAGTGCATTTAATAATTGTTATTATCTTTGCCAGTGTACCTCATGTTGTGGCCAAAAAGGGTCCTGGGACCAGTTCACACTCCTGGTTGCCAAAGTATAAATAATTATGAAGTAGAGAAAAGGAGGGGGAACATGACAGAAATAACTGAGGAACTAGTAAAGCACATCATTCATGAGAGAGAAAAATCCTCACATTGAAGGCACTGGGAAATAGCAGACGGACTAAGTTTAGAGTCCTACTACTTGTCACTTGTAAATGTACAGCAAGGATTATTTACTGCAGTGAGAGTTTTCACACTTCAGCATGACAGTATGGGGGAGGATTTATCAAGTCTGTTAGGACTACAAAAGACTCTTACAAAAATGTTTTTTATTTGCTTTCTTTTGCTGCAAGTAGCTAACAGCTATTTATAGCATAGAACAAGCTCTGGCAGACAGCTAAATGAGGATCAGTCAGGTAAACAGAGAAGCAGCTCTTTTAAAGAAGGTGGGTTTACATGACAGTGCTTCACAGTCCACAGCACCACTTCCTTATGTCTGGCATGAGTCATATGAGTCATATAAAGAGGACTTGAAATGTATTCTGGGAAGAAGGAAGGAAGGAAAGCAAAAAGATGAGATCACGTTACCAAGGCAGGCCCCATCATCCGCCATTTTGAGAGAAACACATTAAAATTGTAAAATGTGTTTATTTTATTTATTTTTACATTTGTTAACTGGGTTAGTCTGTCTGGGTTCTTAGAAGCCCTTTTTCAGCAGAGACCCAAGGAGAAAAGCTCCCCAAAAAAAGTTTAAGTAAACAAATAGTAAGAACAAAGATAAACACAGATCACATTTTAAGTATACATAAAAGAAGCACTTGGAGTGATTTTGAGGCATTAAAATAGCTCAAAAACAAAGATCTTCTTCTTCCTCTTTTGGCTTTTCCTGGTTAGGGGTCGCTACAGTGGATCACCTGTCCGCTCATGATTGGCAGTGGAGTTTTACATTGTTGAGTTGCCAGGCCGGCGCCCAACCTTCCACAGAAGGCACTCACATGCACACACTCACACCTAGGGCCAATTTAGAATATCCAATCCACCTACAGCATGTCTTTGGGATGTGGGAGGAAACTGGAGCAGCCAGAGGAAACCCACGACCACAGGGAGGACATGCAGACTCTGCACAGAAGGCACCCCAGCCGAGGATCGAACTGGAGAACCTCTTGCTGTGAGGCAGCAACACTAACCACTGCACCACCGTGGCCTCCCAAAAACAAAGATACAATGAAAAAAATATGTTTTTTTTAGTTCTAATGTGGAGTTTTCCTTTAATTCTTTGACTAACTCTCTGGATTTGTTTACACCAGGGGTGTCCACCCTTTTGACTTGCTTGGGTGGGCTGCATTGAGTGAAGAGGAATTATCTTGGGATCGCATATAAAATGTACAATACAGTTAACGGTTTCGCTGTCACAGGTGACAAAAGTCGACCTCCTGGCTCCACTCTAGGTGCATAAATGTAATAATGAATGCCTAATTACAAGGTTTAAAGTAATGAAAATAAAATACCATGGTTACAGCACTGTATTTCTTTCACATCCCATAGCAAGGAACTTGCATGTGATCTTACTTCGGTTCGCCAAGAGGCACTGTACTCATGCAAGAGCAGAGTTTGTTTCAACAACAAAACATTAACAAACCATCCTAATGTATCTTGACTAACCCTGAAAAACGATATTGGATAAAAAAAAAAGCATGTCATCCACAAATGGCCCACAGAACACACTGCATACCTAGTTTCTCTTTGATGTGCCAAGATATTATATTAAAAAAAAAAGTAATCAACAGCCCCCAAAACACATTACCTCCCCATATCTTGTTAACCCTGCCAGGATATTATATTAAAAATAAAAGAAACTCATCAACAACCCCCAAACACATAGAACACTACAATCTGATTGACCTTGCCAGTGTATTATGTTAAAAAAAAGAAAGTCATCAACAGTCCCCAAAACACATTGCCTCCCTTTATCTGGTAAGACTAAAAAGTATATAAGCAGCATAAAGTTATGAAAAATAAATACATTGATGCATTCACACCTCTGTTTCAGAAAATGTATGCTAACACAAATCCTAATAATCAAGTAAAATATGTTCTTATTTTGAGCCTTTGTCCCCCATTTATTTTAGGTTTATCCAGATACTTGAGCTAAGAGTATACCAAACATACCTTTCAACTGTCCAGATTTTGCAGAATGTCCAGATTTTTGGCTTGTATGTTCACCCCCTACCTCATACAATGTGTAGTTCTCTAGCAAATGACTGGGGATTGAAGTCATTAAATAATGACAGGCAGTTGAGTTTCAGACTTCATATTTCAGATGTTTGTTTGTGTCTTTCGGCTTTTCCCGGTTAGGGGTGGAAACCCTGTTGTTCTTGCAACTTTCTAAGTTTATAAAACAATATTTAAAATCTGTCCTTATTTTTGTTCATTTGAGGCTCTGTGCAGATTTCTTGTGCCGAGAGGTTGAGAGGTATGAGATATGCAAACCTGTGATGATGATGTTGCCAGGGATCACTCTCACGTTTTATACTCACAGACATGCGCGCACGCACACACACACACACACACACACACACACACACACACACACACACACACACACACACACACACGCACGCATGCACACTCACACGCACACACACACACACACACACACACACACACACGCACACACACACAGTCTCTTCTGCTTTCACAGAGACATACATTCTGCTTTATACATGCATTTACTCACATAAGATCGCATGCACTCTCTTTTGATCTTTCTCATACACACACAGTCTCCTTTGCTTTCATACATGCATTCGCTCACACACACACACACACACACACACACACACACACACACACACACACACACAGAGAAACATAAGCACACTCATACACATACATACACACACATACAGTTGGGCAATCAGTATAAAAAGTTTGTTATTCTTTCTGTGTGGTCCAGTGGTTGGGGTACCGCTGTCATACTGTATAAGGGTGCTGTGGGTTAAAAAGCAGAAATTTTGTTGTGCTGCTGTGGTTAACATTGCTCTCAACCGTTCCCGATTTCACTGAAGGTCCCTGATTTTACTTCAATGCTTGAGTTTCAGAAACTCCATGCTAATGTTAAACCTATTATACTATCATACAGTAATGCAGGTAGAAACGATTAAGTAAACTTGTGAGAAGTGACTAACCTGATTGCTGTCTCTTCACTCTGTCGGTCTCCCTCTTTCCCTCGCAACTAGAGCGTGGAAGAGAACGGGACAGTATGAGGACTAATCAGCAGCCATGTCACATACATGGCAGGCTGCTGACTTCACAGTAATGGGTCCTAGTGCCTGCCAGTTTTTACCCCCCCTCCAGATAAAGTACTGTACTGAATTGCCGCGAGTCAAATCATATAACAATGTTAAATACAGGTGGTGGCAGTCCTTTGGGGGCCACATTATTAGCTGTCCAGGACCACATGCAGGCCACGGGCCGTGGGTTGGACGTGCCTGGTTTACACTATATCATGAAAAAATTATACAAACTGAGTTAAGAATCTCAGTGTCATTCTGGTGAGAAAAAGGTGAAGAAATTGTGTTCTGTCTTGGATAAATCAATATTCTGTATTCTACCTCTTAGTCTTTGGATTTATGCAGAGCACGCATTAATATTGAAGACAGAATGTATGTATGAGTGAGAATTTTTTTTTACTTGGTTATGGGCCTTCCAAAATTAGATGGGGGGTCTGTCATTCCTTTTAATTTCTAGGGATAGACCAGATATTTTTGAGGCATCATGTTCTTGATCTTGGCATGATCCAGGGTAGATTCCTCATACTTCTGTAGTGGACAAACCTTTGCTGCCTCTGGATTTTTTATTGTTTGACCCACAAAATAAATGTAGATAGGCAGCTACTGATGGATTCATCCACGATACTAATTTGATATTGTTTTATATAATTATAAGTATCCATTTCATAGACACAAGTTTTGCCTGCCTTGTTCTTAGTTCATTAGTTGATTATAGAGCTGTTCAGTATATTACATGGGGAATGAGCCATCAAAGAGCATTTCAACAACTGATTAATGTAACCCTGTAAGAATACATAGAAAGGCTATTGATACATTCTTTAATTTATAAACTTTAATATGGTCATGGGTGCCCATGTTTGTAAACAATATGGAATTTGTTTTTTTCTGGCAGTAAACAGGTGAGGTTGTATTAGTATAGTATGGCAACACCTCTCACACTTTTATGTGTTCTATTCCATGTAAGAATATTACAACTGGGAGGCAGACTTATTAGGCAAGGATTGAAACTTCTAGAAAATTGGATTGATACAGACTAACCCACCCGTGAATCAAACAGACTTTGTTTTTGATATATCTAGTACTGCTATGGCTTCCTGTGAGACATAGTGATGTGCAATGGTTCGTAAAGATAACCATTCTATCATAACTGATTAAGAACACGTCACAATACTACAACACACATTCCTCAAAAATACATCTGTTAACCAGTGTGCCACCTGGCTACCTGAAGGACAAGGTTTAAGTAAGGAAAAGTAGTGCACAAATCTGATTCAGTAAGTCACCAAATGCAGCCTAGCTCAGCGGAATATGTATTCATGTCTCGGATAAGGGCTTCCGCCATACATACCTAGGCAAGGACTGCATACCAGAGCTGCAGCATTCAGATATGGCAAAAAAAAAAAATAAACGGTCAGATAGATTAGATCTGGTGCTCTTCCTCCCTAACTGACTGGTGTCCCTCAACTGAAACTTCTTGTGCCTTAGCTGAAGACAAAAAAAATACATATCTTTGTTTTGATCTGTAACAAACTGCTTGCTGCAAATACAAATGTGCATAGAAGCAAGCTGTAGCAAGCTGTAGCAAGAGGTTTGCTACAGTTGTAACAACACCCACTGAGTATTTCAGCCCTGACAGCCATTACACTATTGGCATTCTTTTCTAAACCAACTGAAAAACGGTGAAATACTTCCAACGAGTTAAAGCTGTTTTAATGAAACGATTTTCGTTTGCTGGTTATACAAACTTCTTCAGATAACAAACAGTGTAATACAAAACATTTAAAAACCATACTCAATGGTCATATGATTTGCAACAGCCAATACACATCCTCCCAATATCAAAACCAGAATATTATACTTTAAAGGAATATTCACCTACTATGTATTTTAAAAAAGCACTGTAAGCTTAATATAAATAAAAGGAAAAAAGGAAGAAAAAATAAAATATGAAAAAGATAAACTATAATATGCTCATTACATTATTCTTAAGGTTATATCACCAACTTTATCTTTAAGACTTTTCAGTTTAAGTAAGCATGTAATAGTACATCCTTCGTTTATGCCTGGAATATCCTAGACCGGGCTGATTATGTGCAATGGATGAAAGAGGTATTACAGAGTGGTGCATGATGGTATTTAAAACCTAAAAAAAATCCAAATCCACCAGAGCCACGAGAGCGAGAGACTTGAACCTCAACACAGAAATAAATAGGACATGCTGGAGGGACAGATTCATAACTCAGAGGCTCCCTACACTCTGGAACAGAATCCCAGTTCATGTTAGGCAGAGCCCCTCACTGACTCTCTTCAAGAGAAATCTTGACGAGTGGATGGGAGATCATAGGTTTACCCTGGGGGTCATCTCTGTGTCACTTCTAGACAGAGGCACAGTTAACTAAACCCTAAATGAGCACAGTATTATCATTCCAGGGGGTGGCGGAAGCCACACACACTCTGGCTAGGCTTATAAATGCTCTAGGGCAGATAGCCTAGTATAAACCTATGAACCTATGAACAAGTTTCTCTCAATGAGTTGAACGTGGCACATAACCATATTAAGGGCTTCTTAATGGTTAGAAGCAGGAACCAGGGTTTAGAGTGACATGGCTTTTAGTACTCGTTAATAATATGTTTATTTTGACTGGAGATATGAATGTATGAGTGGTGCATGATGGTATTTAAATTAACCTAGCTTGGCAGTGAGGGTGGCTGGGGTGTGATGTTTCTCTCCTCTGCTGTCCATGGGAATTCCATATTTTCTCTATGTGCTCATCAAGGAACTGCTGTAGGATTGTTCAGGCACAATATCAATCTCCCTCAGCCTGAGGCTGCCATTACACTATTCTTTTGTGCACGTTGTCATAAAGAATAAGTTAAAAGAACACATTGTCACATTAATAACCTCCACTGAAGCTTCATTGCCTTGCTACAGACTCTGTCCACTAGCACCAGATAGCTTGTGTGGTATGAAGGCACCTTATCTTTTGTCTTCACTGGTCTGTATGCTGTCTGAAGTGGGAGAAAGGACAGGCAGCAATTTTTGTTAGACACAGGGGCCAATAATTTACAGTCAGCAAGATGGATTACATATGGTGCAGACAGACCAGGCCAGGGTGGCCAGATGAAGCAGGGATCTCAGTAATAGGGGATAGATGAACTGTGCAGGAAGCTGTTATGAACTTCAGTGGAACTACAGATTTTTGGTGAGTTATGCTTTGTCTATACTGAACTTTTAGACCATTGTCTTACAGCTGTCTTTTGTTTAAAGAAAATATGAAGTTGACAGACACTGCAGGTAATGTCCACCATATACAACATTAACAGTAGATACATACAACTTCATTTAGTGTGTACCTCACTTTTCATTATTATATATTTATAACTTCTTGCTTGTTAGTGGAAATAAATTAAACAAATGTAGTTGTGGAATAAAAGACCCTGCAACGATGTTGATGAAAAGAGGGTATAAACAATGACAATAACTTTCACATTTATATTTAAGCAAGCACTCAGTATCAGGAATAATTTAGTATTTTATAAAGTCGGTGCCTTATTGAGCAATATTTTAAGTTGGCGTAATAAGTCAGGTGGTGCAGAAGGAGGAGAATGCAGATGGAATTTGACCTACACCTCTCGGCACTCTTTAGTTATAGTTTAGAAATTTTGGACACGATTATTTTATTTCTGTCCCTAGTATAGCTACAAAAGTGATGTTTGGGTAGGCATCATTAGGGAAGTTGCCGGGAATTCCACACATGGAGTACTCAGGTTTAAAAGTGTCAATGATGGGTGGACAGAGTAGAAACAATACGTGAGATTAACAAATTACACTGGTGGTTATTCAGAAATGAAGAAGAACACTGATATGATATTACATCAGTTAAAGCACTCTCGTTAGGAAGTGCTATCAGATTTTTTTTTCCACAGAAGAAAAATTTTCCAAAAGGTCTCCCAGAATTAAAGGTGTGCAAGAAAAAGACTGCTGGTGACACTGATTTCCCGAATTCTAGAGTAACCAAATTAAGAACCAGAATAACCACCGACTACACCTTTTAATAAGTAAAATCTTATTGTGTTTGAAAACTGCATCTCAAGATAGTAATAAAGAGTTTTAGAACAATTTCTCGTGAAAAGACATGCTGAGTAATTAGGTACCACTATGTTTCTTCTGATTTTAATGTGGACAAAGAAGGAGAGCTTGAATACAAAGAGATCAAATGGCAGATTCTGTTCAATGCATATAACAGACCTGGTCTCAATAGTGGGGTGAATTATAAAGTTGTTTTACTTAGAAAAGTAAAATATAATAAATGCAAGTAGAATTGCAGTTTTATAAGTGTCTTATAGTAGTGTTTTTAGTTTGTTATTTATGTTATTTGTATAAAATACATTAATTGGACAATTGAATAGTAAGTTTTTGTCACTGAATGGTATTAAAGTGTTTGCTATTGGGATTATGGGTGCTTCTAATGAAGGCCATTTTCATGGCTGAAAGTGCTTAAGCCTGTATTTGTGTCAATAAAAGAAAGTTTTCTTTGGGATTCACCACCTGGCAGCTTTTGGAATTTATTGCAACATCTTGCAAGTTTTTTTGTATATTTAACTTTGAACCTTCACTTGTACAGAGGCATATTTTAAGTTTGTTTTTCAAAGTAAAAAAACTTGTTGCATCCAACCGCAAATCCTACTTCTCCACCCTTCAAAATTCCCACGAGACCAACCCCAAAAAATTCTGAAATGGCATCTCCTCCGTCCTCAATCCTGGCAAAAGAGACAACCCCTGCCCTGACCCAAATGTCCCAGACCTCTCCTTAGCCACCCAATGTAACTCCTTCATTATTGATTTATAGCCAAACTAACTACTTCCTTCCCGAACAAAGCTTCAATTCCATCTCCTCCAGTCTCTCCCTCCCCTAACACTACCACCTCCCAATCCCCTTCCTTCACTATCAAACCCATTCATATCTTTACCAGAAAAAAAACTCCTTCAGAAACTGAAACCATGCCCAAATGCCCCTGATGACCTTCCTTCCTACTTCCTCAAAATTGCTGCTGATGACATCGCCTTTCCTATGTCCATTCTAATAAACCGCTCAATCCAAGAAAACTATGTACCCCTACTCTGGAAAAAGGTCTATATCATTTTCCTTCATAAAGGAGATAATAACAGTATTCCCAATTTTCAGACAATTGCTATCTTATCCCCCATCTCAAAAGTTCTAGAAAAGTGTATCCACCTTCAGCTTCTACCCTACCTCATAGACAACCGCCTACTTACCCCCAGACAACATGGTATTAGACCTAGCCACAGTACCATAACCGCTCTCCTCTCCTTCTTCAAAACCGTCAATAAAGCCCAGGATTCCAGCTGTCTAGTGTCCTCCCTGCTTCTGGACCTATCCAAAGCTTTTGATACTATCTTCCATAACCTTCTCCTATCTAAACTCTCTAATCTAAACCTATCCTATTCTTCTGTCAACTGGTTTTCTAGCTACCTCTCCAACAGACAACAAGCTGGAAAAAGGCCATCTCCTCCTTCCTTAATACACCTATAGGCATATCCCAGGGTTCCATATTGGGTCCCCTACAATTCAACATTTTCATAAATTACTTCCACCAAAACATTCCTAGTGCTAAACTGATTCGATATGCACATGCCTCTATGATCATCTGCTTCGCCACTTCCACCTCCACTCTCTTAAAACTAACTCAGGATGCTTTCTCTTATACTGAACATTGGATGATAGACAACCGCTCAATGCATCAAAAAATAAAATTATGTTATTTTCACCTTCAAAAAGTACCATTATAGACAAGAACTCATTCTCCATTACTAGTCAAAACAATACCTCTCGAGGTAGCATCCCATGTAAAGATTCCAGGAAAAAAGTTAAAATTCGATACCCGCCTACTAACTAATATAAAGAAAACCCACCAGGAACTAGGCATGCTGCACCACCATAACCGCTGTATCACTCCCACTACTAAACTTGTACTCTGTAACACCTTCCTCATTCCTTCTCTCTTATATGGCCCCCCATTTCTTACCAGCCTTCAATCTTTTCTAAAAACAAAGCTATCCTCCTGTTATAACAAAATTTCTAAGTTTGCTACCAGCTATAAATCCTCCTTCCACCACTGCAATGCCCTACACAGACTAAATTGTCTCGAACTTCTCAACCATCTTACCGACGTTTAACTTGCTCATGCCCATAAACTCATCTTTAATCCCACAATCTGCCCCTCCCTTGCCTCCTCCTTCAAAATGCACCTACCCAACAGACTTCTAAGATCCAATAACCAGAACTTGCTTGAACTGCACAAGCCTGGTCGTCCTCCAGGCAAACACCTGCTATCCTTTTCTATAGCTCACCTCTGGAACTCCCTGCCACCTCTGATTTGTACTACTGACAACCATTCGACCTTTAAGACCCTGCTTCATTCCCATCTCAGACCCTCTGGGAATGTTCCTGCTCTCATCTCACGACGCACCTCTTTTTCCCCCATTTCTCACACTCCTTTACTTCTCTTATCTCTTCATCATACTGAGCATCTCTGACTACCACCAGCTACATTTTTCACATTTACCCTACTCTTGCTCTACCTTTTTTTTCTTATTGTCCCCCCTTCTTACATTCAACAACAAACACCTCTTATCCCCATCCTACTTTACCTCTACTAAGATTTCATGTAAAACTGTAATGTCAACCCTATGTTATTGTGTGTGTGTGTGTGTGTGTGTGTGTGTGTGTGTGTGTGTGTGAGTGTGTGTGTACCTTTTGCCTTTTTTGACTGTATTCTCACTGCAGTCTTGGATTTTTTGTCATGTTGTGTAATACCATCGTTCTTCAATAGTATTGCATAAATGCAAATGCATTGTCTTCATATTATATTGTTGTTCATGGAGCTTTTCTCCCCAGGACTCCATTGAAAATGGGCTCTTCTTGGCCCAATGGACTATCCCAGTAAACAAACTGTAAAATAAAAAAAAAAAAAACAGCACAGCTATAATTCTGAATACTGCAGTCATTGTCTGTTATAAAAATGATATATAGCTGCTGGAGATGTGATGAAGTTTTAGATGCTGGATGGATTCATATGGGATAAGAATGTAAAATAATATTTCCCTTTTGGACTTCATTTAAAACATTTTCTCAAGTGTTATGGTCTGATAGATGTATTACACTGATTCTATTATTTTATTTAGTTTCTTTAGCGTATCCTAACCTTACAAGTACGTCTTCATTGGTCTATTTTAGCTATTGCTAGGAAAGTTATTACAAAAAATTGGAAAAGTAAAACTATCCCACCTTTTGCTGAGTTCATATATTTGGCTAATGTAGAAATGAATTGCTGACTATAAAAATGAGAACTTCTAATGTTACTTTTCATTGTAGATCTTGGCAAAAATGAAGTGATTTACTTGAAAATTATTAATAGTTTGATTATTCAAAAGGAATTATGTTGTGCACTTTTGTAAATAAATAGATGTGTTTGGTTTTAAAAGTTTTTCATTCTGTGTTTTATTTATTAAAATTCAAACAAAAAATGCTATACAGAACACTGCCGATCAGTGTCTGAAAAAAAATCCTAATATATATACTAGTGAAAGATAAAGCAGATTAGATATACTGGTGGAAATATTTTTATTTGGAAAAAAATTAGTTAAAAGGTATGGTCATTCAGCTGTTTATCTGTAGGTTTAAGGCACTGTCAACTGTCTTGCATACTTTTTGTGATAGGGACCAAAGCCTGAAGGACTAAAGGTTACCACTGTAAAACTTTAACAGTGTGATAGCACCACTCTTAGCTACCACCAGGTAGCAGTACACTTGACACATTTGTTAGTCGATTAGAGGGAAAATGGCTGGAAGCAGGGTACCTTGCTTACATATTCATCTAGGTAAATGTGTATATCACTGTTGCTGTGTCTCTCAACTAGGAAAAAATCATAAAGATCATTAAACAAGAGACTAGACTATATGAAGGGGTATGTAGGTGACATTACTCTCCCTTCTGCTGCTGTACTCAGAGTGTGACCTTTGAAATAAAAATAACAAGGTGCACGGGGTGCTGTCACTACAGTACCAGTATAGGGACAGAGGAACAGTCCTGGATTAAAAATACAATAACAGCCCAGATTATGAAAAGCAATACAGAAGACCACTGGAGAGCATACAAGTAGAGAACCGATATCAGTTAACAAATAACAGATGACCAGCATGGCTAAAAGGAATTAACATTCATTAAAAAAATACAGATCAAAAATAAAACAGAAAGAAGTATAACAAAACTATGTGCAGCTGAATTTACGTTAACATACATTTACTATGTATACTTGCAAAGATAATAACAATTATTAAATGCACTTATCAATCCAAAAAAAAAAATTGAGCTGAGATTTAAAAAAATGGCACACAAAGGTTACTGCTCTAGCCTGCTTATTTAAAATCATATTACATCCCTCACAGATGTAAGATAGTAGTTACTTAGTAAAGAGTTCATTTAGCCACAGCTGTATGATGATAGAAATGAATCTGGTCTGAGGCTAAAGGCCCCAAGGCACTTGGTTTTGACTGTGGCTCATAACATGATGTATTGTTTAACTGCAATTTCTGCAGCAGACACTCAGTCTGTGAGATCCATAAGAGCTCCCCTGTTACCAATACACTTAATAAAACAGTTGTGTTTTAGGCTTTATGAAGTCAAGGATAATGAATTTCAACATTTCTCTTTCAATTTGAAGTCTGGTCAGATTAATTTGCAGCTTACAGCTCAAGGTTATCCTTATGTAAGCATCCCTCCATCTCTGCCTATTGCACACACACACACACACACACACACACACACACACACACACACACACACACACACACACACACACACACACACACACACACACACACACACACACACACACACACATGCATGCACACACACACACATACACACATGCATGCACACACACACACACATACAAACA
Source organism: Protopterus annectens (assembly GCF_019279795.1). Classification (NCBI taxonomy): domain Eukaryota; kingdom Metazoa; phylum Chordata; order Ceratodontiformes; family Protopteridae; genus Protopterus; species Protopterus annectens. Next base: position 30,585,048 of record NC_056748.1, read on the forward strand.
TGCATGCACACGCACACACACACATACACACATGCACGCACACACACACACACACACACACACACACACACACACACACACACACACACACACACACACACACACACACATACAGACATGCATGCACATGCACACACACACACATACACACAAGCATGCACACACACACTCAGACGCGCACATATACACACATGCATGCACACGCACACACACATGCACACACACACACACACACATGCACACACACACACACACGCATGCACACACACACACATACACACATGCATGCACACACACACATACAAACATGCATGCACACGCACACACACATACACACATGCACGCACACACACACACACACACACACATACAGACATGCACGCACATGCACACACACACATACACACAAGCATGCACACACACGCACATATACACACATGCATGCACACGCACACACACAGAAATGCACACACACACACACACACACACACACACACACACACACACACACACACACACACACACACACACACACACACGCATGCACGGATATTCCATTTATTTCTTTTTCTTCCACAAAGCGTTAGAGCTGTCTATTGGCAATGTAGCTTGGTGGCTGGTAATAGTAGCTTTATAGACTTTATACACACACACACACGTGTGTACAATTTTCATGTGTTCCACTTTCTGTTTTCCCCCTCAGAAACATACTTTACGTTTTTAGAGTTTTAGAGTTTTAAAAAGGAAGATAGGAATACATTTCCTCTCTCCCCAACCTAAGAACAAGTCAAACCAAACAAACAGTGCAGAGTACAGTATTGGGCCTCTTTAATAGTAACTCTCAAGCAACAGAAACTACAGTTATCGGGCATCTACCAACCCCATGGGTGCCGGTTAACTGAGTTTAGTGTATATATATATATATATATATATATATATATATATATATATATATATAAAAATATACGCATATATGTAGGGCAGACGTTCATCTACATGTCAACTTGATGAACAGAAAAAGTTGGAACAGCTGATCAAAAATCAGCTTATCGCAGTTTCCAACATTTTTTTCTGTGTGAGATTGCAGTATAGTGGGGATTATGGAAATAGAACTTTCCCTACTATAGTGCAGTCTTGGAGCTTAGGAGAGGTGTGAGGGACTTCCATGTTTCAAATGGCTGGTGATCAACAGGTTGGGTTTGATCATTTGCCATTTGATGTGCTGATTTCTGTCAATAGAGTGGTAGACACCCATACGGGTCTACTTCTAAATTTCAGAGTTTCAAATCAAAACTTCCTATTTCTTATGGTAGAGACCATAAGATCAAAGTTTTCAAACTTTGAAGCTTTTAAATGGAGATCGCAGTACAGAGCAGAATGTTTTTTTTTTTGGCTTTTCCCAGTTAGGGGTCGCCACAGCGGTACTCCGGTCCGCTAATGATTGGCAGTAGATTTTTAAGTGCCGAGTTGTCAGCCCTGATGCACAACCTTCAACAAAGGTATGCCCATTCACGCATGTCTCCACACAGAAGATGCTCTAACTGAGAATCGAACAGGACAACGTCTTACTGGGAGGCGACAATGCTACCGCAGCACCACCACAGCAGTTACAGAGCAGAATGTATATATTTACCATTTTCCTCAATGTAGCTCAATCTTGGAGTTGGTATATTTAATTAGCAGGGGTGTGGGGTGTTAAAAAATATATATATATTTTTTTCTTTTTTTATTATCATTTCAAACTTTCAAAACTTCGATCTCATGATTTGGACCATAAGAAATTTGAAGTTTTGAAACGTCACAATTTTGTTACACACACACACACACACACACACACACACACACACACACACACACACACACACACACACACACACACACACACACACACACACAAGTCTATGACAGACGTTTGAAGTATCAAAACTTCAAATGTCTGTCATAGCACTAAAATAGTTAATATCAGAAAGATTTAAGCACATTTCACACTGACTCACAAAGGTTTGAAAAATACAAAATCTAATTTTTTTTTTGCAAAGTGGCTTGCACTTCCCCCTCCTGCTAATCATATATAACTCCTCCAAGATTGCACTACAGTGGGAAAAAGGTATATTTCCTGATCTCTACTGTACTATAATCTTGCACATAAAAATGCCATTACATACAGTCAGATGACTTTCCACCAGCTGTTCTGGCTTTTTGTCATAGGATCATAGGAGGTTAGTAGGCTAATGCTCATAGGGCCCTTACAAGACTAGCCAAGTTTTACCCTTATTTCCACGATCACCACCTCTCACCCTGCCTTGTCCAAGAAGAACATAGGTGGAACCCCTGAGGTGAATTTATGGTTATCCATCCAGTTGTTCAGATTGTGTTTGAATAGGGCCAATGAGGTGCTCTGTTTGAAATGAAGTGGGAGTCTGTTCCAAAGGTGTGGTAACCTCTGAGAGACAAATCTGTCCCTCCAGTAGGTTCTACTAATGTCACATACCAAGTTAAGGTCTTTAGAGTGAGTAACGCATGTACCATTTGACTCTCAGATATGCAGCATTTCCAATAAAGCACGGTTAGAGATGGCCTTATATGCAAGGCAGAGATTGCTTTTCATTCGAAAAGTTGCTGCTTCAAAGGGTTGAAAGTAACCCAGGTATATATTAAAAAAAAAACAAAAAAAACACACACACATATACATATATACATCATATATACATATATATTCATGTGTATATACGTGTGTGTGTGTGTGTGTGTGTGTGTGTGTGTGTGTGTGTGTGTGTATATATATATATATATATATATATATATATATATATATGTGTGTGTGTGTGTGTGTGTGTGTGTATGTGTTTCTGTATATGTACACTGCATTAAAGAAAAGATATTGCAAGTGTGGGGGTAGCCACATTCTTTGATTTCCTGTCTTCGCCTATTTAAGTGGTACAGTTTGAAATATTTTCTGCTTAAAAACCTCAGCTTTGGCCGGCTAAGATCTAGCTGCATTCAACTGAATGCATAAGTGAAGCTAAGCAACTTTTATCAAATAATACACGATTTAAAGTAATTTGTTTGTGTTGCATTGAGGAATATCTAGCTGGAAGCTGTGACTCTGTTTTTCAGTAGGTTCCCACCTGCCCTCCCTGTTTTTGTGTTGGTGTTGTTGGTGTTAATCTTGGTGGCTTTGAAACTGCCTGCCTCTCTTGTAAATTTGCACTTGGATACTCCTCCTGGGCCCATCTCATTTGCTCACTCAAAAAAAAAAAAAAAAAAAAATTATCTGCTTTTACTGTATTTGTGTTTCTTCCTACTTTATTTTGATTTTGCGTCATCTTAAAAGTACTCAATTTTATTTATTACTGCTTGGTGTAACTCACTCTAAGCCTTTTAGTTAAAGCACTTGGGCTCAGACCAGTTGTTTTACATTAGGAAGGTTTGTGGCCTGCACTGTGGTGGCAGGACAGGTAGCTTACATCCTTCTAAGTTGGGAACTGCTGATTGAGGGCTCAATGTCTGTTATTCTAAAAGTGTATTAGTTCTGGTTTAAGCACTTGGGCTTCAGGCCAGCTATTTTACATTAAGAAGGTTCGTGGTCTGCACTCTTGTGGGAGGAGAGGCTGGACTCTGCCCTTCTGAGCTGGGAATTTCTGGTTAAAGGCTTATATTACCTGCATATTTGAACTGTTTCTTACTGAAATTGGTACACCTTGTTTGCTGTAGCATAGACTAGATCCAGGCCTGCTGAATCTAGCTTTGTTTGTATGCTTGTTTGCTTGTTATTTCCCTGAAACGCTAATTCCACCTAAAACACAGCTTTTCAGCGCTTCTGTGGATCCCTAGTGACATCTGCACTGCTTACTGTACTTATTTCCTTGTTTCACTTGAAAGAAAGTTACTGTTTGTCATTTTTGCATTTAAGTTACCTGTAACACATTGCATTTAAGTTACCTGGCACTTGCTCACTAAAGCAATTATATAAGTCAGCACTAAAAAATTAAAAGCACTACACCCTCACAAACTCCCCTTGAGTACCTTGTTCCCCATTGGCCCTTCTTTTTTCAATTATAAAGGAATTCCCAATACTATTCTAGCATGTCCAAAGGTCAGTTGTCAATCTCCTGTCAGGTCCAGCTGGTGAATCTGGGAATCTTGAGGCAATGTTACAACTGCCTCATGTACACAGACAACCCTCTCCTCCTCCCAACAAATTCCAACACATGTGAGAGATGCAACCATATAGCCAAACTGGAGGCTAAGCTCTCTCAACTCAGTACTGAAGAAACCTGTCAGAAGGAGAAGGAAACCACATTCACTACAATTCCAGTCTCACATAGACCTACCACGACAGCAAACCAAACACATAAACACACAAAAACATACTCGGAGGCTCTAAATAAAAATCTGCCTAAGCAGCAGAGACCTCCAAAGCAGACACCCAAGCAACCGCTACCCCAAAACAAAACACGTGCAACACATAGCTCACAAAGCCAGTGTGCCAGACAGTCACAGCCCTTAAGGCTAAACAACACACCTGATACACTTGTAATAGGTGACTCTATCGTCAGGCACACTGATGTCCTGCTCACCAGGCTGAACAAGGAGAAGGTCATGGTGAGCTGCCTGTCAGGTGCTAGGATCCGTCACATAACACAAGCACTCAGGTCACTCCAAGGCAAGTACAAATATGACTCAGTCATTGTCCATGCTGGTGTGAATGACCTGAGACGTACCTCCGTGGACTACATGAAAAGAGACATAGAGGAGCTCTCTGAGCATGTGGCCCAGGCCGGTATGACCCTGACCTTGAGTAGCATCTTACCCTCACCAAGAATGATGCCACAATATGAAGACAAGATGATCAATTTCAACAATTGGCTTAAGTATTGGTGTCATTCAAAGGGGATCCAATGCCTGTCAGCCTGGGATGACATGCCCGACAAGCCACGATGCTTCGCTAGGGACAGCTTGCACCTGTCACCCCTGGGCTTTCGGATATTGGCAAAGGCTCTTGCTACCCCCATAGTACCTTTTAGGCAAGGCTCAAAAGACAAACCCACCTCCATAGGTATCACAAGGGATAAGAAACTAAGAGTAATGCTACTCAACGCCAGAAGTCTAAACCTCAAGATGCATGCACTCGAAACTCTCCTTGGCATGGAGAACATCGATATCTGTGCAGTAACAGAAACCTGGTTCAAGGCTGCCGAGAGCACCCCAGCACTACCAGGTTATACCTCATACCATGCTTTTCGGCCCCAAAACTTGGACCGAACCAGAAAAGGAGGGGGAGTATCAATATTCGTCAAAGATACCCACACCTCCAGGTTGGTGGCACAGCACGAAGCATCAGAGACTATCCATGTGCAACTAACAGTGGGTAAAACTGCCTTCCAGTTTATAGCCTGCTACAGACCACCCTCCCAAACCCAGGAACCCCACTCTGCCTTCCTGAGAACACTGGAATTATGAAGGTCTCTCCAAACACCATTATATTGGGTGACTTCAACTACCCAAACATAGACTGGGAGCATTACTCTAGCTCCAACACCCTAGCTCAAAGGTTCCTAGAATTTATAAACTCAAATGCTATAGAACAACTTGTTACCACTCCCACAAGAGGGGAAAACATACTGGACCTGATCATCACCAACATGGGGACTCTATGCTCCAGACCAGAAGTGTATCCCTCACTGGTAAGATCAGACCATAAACTAGTCTCACTGGATATTCACATCTCGACCCCACTCCCTGCCCAGAAAATCACAGTGAAAAACTTCTCTAAATCAAATTTCACACTCCTCAAAACCAAGGGGGAATCCTTCAAAGCCCCCGGGCCTGTGGAAAATACGGCCCAGACCACAGAATCCTTTATAAACACATTCTATGAACACCTTCAGGAATGCATGGATCATGCAATCCCAAATAAAACCAAGACCCAATCCTCTAAAGGCAGACGTCCTGTCTGGTGGACCCCAGCCATAAACAAACTATACAATAGAAGGAGGAAGCTACTACATGATACAGCAAAATTCCAAAAAGGGAAGGCATCTCTGATCAGTGTTAGCAAAAAACTACGGGCACTCATAAAATCGTCTAAGGCCAACTTCGAGAGAAAAAATTGCACAGGACACTAAGGATAATCACAAGGCTTTCTTTAGTTATGTTAGGAACCTGGGTGGGATTTCCCAGATATGCTCAGAATTAGTCCAAAATGACAAAAAAATACACCAAACCCACAGACATTGCCAACATCCTAGCTGACAGGTTCAGTGCAAACTCCCTCCCCCACCAAAAGGGCAAATATCTATCCCAGCAGAGTGCTGCCCCCCCTGACATCTCAGATGCTCAGGTAAGAGCCGCCCTCTCCAAAGCAAAAAGCACAGCATCAATGGGACCAGATGGTGTCCCGGGCTGCGTCCTACATGAACTCCAAGAAGAGCTAAACCCAAACATAAAACTACTGTTTAATCTCAGCCTTACCACAGGATATGTACCCGAAGAGTGGCATACAGCAACAGTGGTCCCTCTCCACAAAGGTGGTGCCTCAACGGATCCTGGAAACTACGCCCCATAAGCCTGACTAGCTTGGTCTGCAAAGCTAAGGAAAGGATCATCATGGACCTCATAAATAAAGATACTGGGGACCTACAGACACTGGATCCTACCCAGCTCGGCTTTGTTAAGGGCAGATCCTGCCTCTTAAACCTGGTCAATTTCTTTGAAACAGTCACCAAGGCCATTGCTGAGGGGTAGGTGGTCCACACAGCCTACCTGGACCTCGCAAAAGCCTTCGATACAATACCCCACTTGGGCATTATAGATAAGCTCACCAGATTAAATATAAACCCCTATGTCACTAGATGGGTTGCAAACTGGCTCAAGGACAGAACCCACATGGTTAGAATTGCTGGAGCCATGTCAGACTCCAAACCAGTTACAAGTGGCATCCCACAAGGCTCAGTCCTGGGACCTCTCCTGTTCGGTATATATTTCTTGGAGGTACAGGCCAAAACGGAAGGACTGTGGCTGACCAAGTTCGCAGATGACTGCAAACTGGGCGCTATAATCGACTCTCCAGCCGACACAAGCATCCTTCAAAAGGGCCTCAATGAAACAGTCAACTGGTGCCAGAGCGATGGCCTCAAGCTAAATGCCAAAAAGTGTATAGTCATCCCCTTTGGCAAAAACAAAGTGCCCACAAATTACCACATAGGTGGTAATCCATTAAGTACGGAAGAAGTAATTAGGGACCTGGGGACCCAAGTTGATAGCAATCTCTCATTTGACAACCATGTGGCCAAAGTGGTTAGAAAAACATTTTATATAGCCCACCTAATCATCAAGGGATTCACATCTAGATCAGGGAGGTCATCGTGCCTTTTACTCATCCCTCATCAGGCCCATAATTGAGTACAATGCCCCTTTGGATGTACCTTACCAGACACCTGCAGCAACTGGAAAGACCCCAAAAGTACCTCACCAAGAGGATCAAAGGGCTCAAACAGATGCCATATGCTGCCCGGTTAAAGAAACTCCAGCTGTACTCAGTGGCATACCACCTGCTCAGAGGCGATGGGTGCCTGACGTATAAAGCCATGTGCAACCGGCAATTAATGGACATGCTGCACCTCAGAAAATCCAAATCCTATTGAGCTACGCGCTCGAGAGACTTGAATCTCAGCACTGAAATAAATAGGACATGCTGGAGGGACAGATTCATAACCCAGAGGCTCCCTTAACTCTGGAATAAAATCCCAGTCCAGGTTAGGCAGAGTCCCTCATTGACTCTTTTCAAGAGGAATCTTGATGAGTGGATGGGGGATCGTAGGTTTACCCCGGGTATCACTTCTGTGTCACTGTTAGACAGAGGCACAGCATACTAACCTCGAAAAAGGGCATAGCAAAATTAATTTAAAATGGGTGGCGAAAGCCAAACACACTCTGGCTAGGCTTATAAATGCCCTAGGGCAGATAGCCTAGTATGAACCTATGAACCTATATGTACAAAAAGATAAGAGATAATTTATACAATTGAAATAAAACACTGAATTTATAACTAAAACGATGCAATAAAATTACATAAGAATGTCTATATATATATATATATATATATATATATATATATATATATATATATATATATATATATATATATACATACATATATCTATATATATATGTGTGTGTGTGTGTGTGTGTGTATATATATATATACATATATATATATATATATATATATATATATATATATATATATATACACACACATATACATATATATATATATATATATATATATATATATATATATATATGGAGACACACCCACCCACACACACACACATTTTTATATTTATTTATGCAGTTGTTGTATTATTCATTATTTTTCTTTATATTTGTTTATGGGACCAGTGTACTCATTGGGTGGGTTGAGTTGGGTTGGGTTGGATTGGGAGGGTGGCCTAATGGTTAAGGTATTTGCCTTACAAATACAATATGTAGGGTTTGAATCTCACAAGGGATAATTGGCTAGGCTTAAAATGGCTAGCAAGGGCAGTTAGCTTAGTACTAATCTATGAATCCTCAAGTACAACCTGTATGAATGAGCTTCCGAAATGGTAATAACAGAGGTTAAAATGCAAAGGAAACCAGTTTGAACAAAATGAAGCTACAGAAATACTAGCATAAGCGTTTTACAATACAGTGAGATTAGCAACTGAAAGTATAATATTAGCATATCTAAGCAGCTCAAAACTTCCTTGAACTATACTGTTCAATGACGATTTTTCATGGAAACCTCATTTCTATGAAAAGTAAATACATTGAGTGCTATTATATTGAAATGACTTAAACTCTACAACGTACTTCAAAAACTCTTTGAAAAGTGGTACTGTTACTGAAAGAGTTTTTCCTAAAGTAAGGTGTCAAGCAGGTATTGGGGGTAGGACCAGGGTTAACACACATTAGTAAGGATGGACAAGGAAGCTTCAGATATAACGGGATATGAGGACTGCCTAGAGCCACATGAAAAAGAGAGGACATTCTGGTGACAAGAAAAAAGAGAAAGAGATGTGAGAGAACAAGGAAAAGAGGTTGCAGAGCAGGTACTGATGTAACATTAAAAGCAAACCACTGCAGCCCTGTAGTACCAGCTATACTGATAGCTAATGTGAGATCACTGGATTGCAAGATGGACTACTTGGAACTGGAACTCTCCAACAAGAACAAGGTGAGAAATCCTTGTTTATTTTTGATTACTGAGACGTGGCTGCATAACAAGATAAATGATAGTGCAGTAAATTAGAGAGTTTTATGCTGTTTCGTGCAGACAGAAAACATACACTGTGTGGAAAGGCAGGAGGACGTGGAGTCTGCATCTATGTTAACAAAAGATGGTGCAGCAACTGTGAAATCATACTATCACACTGCTGTGCAACTGTGAAATCATACTATCACACTGCTGTGCAACTGTGACATCATACTGTCACACTGCTGTGCAACTGTGACATCATACTATCACACTGCTGTGCAACTGTGAAATCATACTATCACACTGCTGTGCAACTGTGAAATCATACTATCACACTGCTGTGCAACTGTGAAATCATACTATCACACTGCTGTGCAACTGTGAAATCATACTATCACACTGCTGTGCAACTGTGAAATCATACTATCACACTGCTGTGCAACTGTGAAATCATACTATCACACTGCTGTGCAACTGTGAAATCATACTATCACACTGCTGTGCAACTGTGACATCATACTGTCACACTGCTGTGCAACTGTGAAATCATACTATCACACTGCTGTGCAACTGTGACATCATACTATCACACTGCTGTGCAACTGTGAAATCATACTATCACACTGCTGTGCAACTGTGAAATCATACTATCACACTGCTGTGCAACTGTGAAATCATACTATCACACTGCTGTGCAACTGTGAAATCATACTATCACACTGCTATGCAACTGTGAAATCATACTATCACACTGCTATGAAAACTTCATTTTACTTGCCCAGGGAGCTGAATGGGGTCAGTGTAACAGTGGAGTACATCCAACCTAGTGCTAATACCACTGAGGCTCTGAGTAAACTATGCAATCACATGCGTGAGCTGCAGAGCAAATATCCTGACTTTGTACACGTGACAGCTGGTGACTTTAATAGAGCAGATCTGAAAGAAGCACTCCAGCACTACCACCAGTATGTGAACATTCCTACTAGGGCTGATAATATCCTCGGCAAGATGTACACAAAGTTAAAGAAAGCTTACAAGGCAGTGTAACTTCCACAAATGGGAAACTCTGACTATTATACCATCTTGCTATCACCAGCTTACAAACCTCCAGTGGTTAGAGAGAAACCTACAAAGAAACAAATCAGGGTATGGCCTGAGGGGGCTATGGAGGCCCTCCAAGACTGCTTTGAAAGAATCAACTGGGATATGTAGAGGGAGGCAGCCACAGGCAATCAGCATCTGAACATTGATGAATACACTGAGGTAGTGATGGCATACACTGACGTAGTGGTGTCATACACTGAGGTAGTGATGGCATACATTTCAAACTGTCTTGATGGGGTAACAAATACCAATAGTATCACTGTTAGAGCTAACCAGAAGCCATGGCTTACCCCTAAGGTAGATGAGTTTCTGAAGGAGAGAAACACAGCTTACAGGGCTAAGGACAAAGCGACCCTAAGTGTAGCAAGAGGTAATCTGCTGAGGGGTATAAAGGGGGCTAAGAGGGAGTATGTCAGAAAGGTACAGAGATACTTTGAAGACAAGAAGGATGCAGGGAGACCATGGCAAGGCATACAGGAGATCACTGACTACAAAATCAGGTCAGCACAGTGTGAGGACAGCATCGAATTCCTGGACAGTTTGAACATCTTCTTTGGTAGATTTGAGGAAAGAAACAACAGGTTGGCACTAAAGCTACCCACTGATGAGGATGCAGTACTCAGCTTCAGCACAGAGGAGGTAAGAAGAGAGCTAAGGAGAGTGAAGCCCAGGAAGGCTGCTGGCCCAGACAACATACTGAGCAAGGTGTTAAAAGGCTGTGCTGATGAACTATGCACAGTGCTCAAGGAAATGTTCAACACCTCTCTTTTCATGGTGAAAGTACCCTCATGCTACAAGGAAACTAACGTCATCCCACTACCTAAAAAAAACACACTATCCAGCCCTAATGACTACAGGCCAGTCACTCTGACATCCACTGTTCAGAAATGTTTTGAGCAACTGATCAAAAAGCATCTTTCATCATGCCTACCTCCTGATTTTGACCCTCTGTAGTTTGCATACAGAGCTAACCGATCCACGGCTGATGCCATATCAGTAGCACAACACATCTCCCTTGAGCATTTAGAGGATAAAGACAACTATGTGAGGATGCTGTTCATAGACTTCAGCTCTGCATTTAATATGGTGGTACCAATGCAACTGATAAAAAACTAGCACATTTAGACCTTGACCTGAATGTAAGCAAGGCCAAAGAGATTATCATCAACTCAACAAAAACCATCCAGTGCTCAGGATCAATGGTGAGTGTGGACAGGGTTAAGATTATGAATTTCCTGGGTGTGCACATATCACAGGATCTCTCATGGTCAGGAAATACCAGCCAACTGGTCAAGAAAGCACACCAAAGCCTCCACTTTTTAAGAAGGCTGAAAAAAGCTAAGCTTCCTCCTCATATTCTCTCCACCTTCTATAGAGGTGCACTAGAGAACATCCTCACCTGCAACTTCACAGTGTACCAACTTCACCTCACCACAACTTGCAACCTCACCTGCAACTTCACAGTGTATAGAGCACCTTCACCTGGCCTCACCTGCAACAGTGTCCCACAGTCCTCACTGTAACCTGCAACTTGTGGAGAGCATCCTCACCTGCAACTCACAGTCACATAGAGCATCCTCACCTGCACCTGCACAGTGTGTGGCATCCTCACCTGTAACTTCACAGTTACAGTGAGCATGGCCTGGGCACCCTCCCTCACACAGTGTGTAGACCATCCCCCTCTGCAACTTCACAGTGTGTAGAGCATCCTCACACAGCCTCACTTCAGTGAGAGCAGTGTCACCTGCAACTTCACAGTGTGTGTGTAGAGCATCCCTCACCTGCACTTCACAGTGTGTAGAGCATCCTCACCTGCAACTTCACAGTGTGTAGAGCATCTCTCACCTGTAACTTCACAGTGTGTAGAGCATCCTCCTCTGCAACTTCACAGTGTGTAGAGCATCCATTCACTCCAACTTTCACAGTGTGTGGAGCATCCTCACACTGTAAACTTTCAGTGTGTGTGACTTCAGCCTCCAGAGCATCACTTCACAGTGATCTCCAGCCCTGCACTTCACAGTGTGTGAGCAGAGCATCCTCACCTGCAACTTCACAGTGTGTAGAGCACCTGCAACTTCACAGTGTGTAGAGCCTACTCACCTGCAACTTCACAGTGTAGGTGCCACCTCACACTTCCCTGCAAATCCTGTGGTATCTTGCCAGTTCACGGTGTGTAGGGCATCCTCACCTGTGTAGAGCATCCCCACCTGCAACTCACCTGCAACTTCAGCATCCTCACCTAGTGTAGACCTGCAACACCACAGTGTTCACAGTGTCCTCACCTGCAACTTCACGGTAACTGAGCAGCCTAGACATCACCCTACCTCACCTGCATCACAGTGTATAGAGCATCCTCACCTGCAACTTCACAGTGTGTAGAGCATCCCTCACCTGCACTTCAATAGTGTGTAGAAGCATCACCACCAACTTCACAGTGTGTAGAGCAGCTTCACCACCCCTGCAACTTCACAGAGAGCACTCACTTGCCACTAACAAGTTACAGGTGTGTACAGGCATCCTGCCTGCACTACACAGTGTGTGGGCATCCTCACAACTTCACACCACAGTGCAGAGAGCACCCCACCTGGCACTTTACACTTCACAGTGTGTGTGCACCTGCAACTTTGCAACTACGTGTGTAGCACATCCTCACCTGCAACTTCACAGTGAGCATCCCTGCTTCTTAACTTCAAGCACTGTGTAGCATGCAACCACTGTGTAGAGCATCCTCACCTGCAACTTCATCCTCACCTGCAACCTCACCACAATCAGAGTCACCTCCAGCATCCTCACCCACAAGAGGCACATCCCCACCTGCAACAATTATGTGTACAGTGCATCCACCACCGGCTGCAGGTCATTCTCAGTATAGAGCGAGCATCCTCACTGGGCATTTCACAGTGAACATCCTCTGCAACTTCACAGTGTAGAGGCACCCTTTCACCATGTATAGACACAAAGTGTGTAGAGCATCCTCACCTGCAGCTTAACGGTGTGTAGAGCATCCCCACCTGCAACTCTTCACAGTATAGAGCATCCTGCATGCAGCTTCACAGTGTAGTAGAGCATCCTCACCTGCTCCTGGGGTGTGAGAGCATGTAGAGCATCCCTACCTGCCTGTTCACAGTGAGCATCCTGCAACTTCACAGTGTCACAGTGCTAGAGCATCCTCACCTGCAACTTCACAGTGTACCTGCAATCCTGCAGTGCTCATCACAGTGGCCCCTGCTCACCTCACGAGCTCACAGTGCAGATCATCCTTCACAGTGTGTAGAGCATCCTCCTGAGCATCTGCATCCCCCACTGCAACTTCACAGTGTAGAGAGCACCCTCACCTGCAACCTCACTACCCTACCTGCAACTTCACAGCATGCTCACTCACAGCTTCACTACACAGTGTATAGAGCATCCTCACCTACCCTGTGGGCATCACCGAGCAAGCAGACCCTCCCCTCACCTGCCTCTCTGCAACTTCCATACACTGCACTTTCACAGTGTGAGAGCACCCTTACCTGCAAGCTCTCACACTGTAGAGAGCACCAGCATCTGCACCACAGTCACAGTGTATAGAGCATTCTCACCTGCACAGTCATTAGAGCATCCTTACCTGCAACTTCGGTGTGACAGCAGCCTTACCTGCCTCACCTGTGTGGTGTAGCCTTATAGAGCCCTGCAACTTCACGGTGTAGAGTGCACCCTTGCACCTCACCTCACACTATAGAGTATAGAGCAACCCTTACCACACTGCAACTTCAGGCACCTGCAACTTCAACTTCACAGTGAGCACACCCCTCCACCTGCAACTTCACAGTGTACTCAGCACCCCACCTGCAACTTCACAGTGTATAGAGGCACCTGCACCTGCAACTTCAGTGTGTAGAGCACCCTGCACTTACCTCACCCGCAACAGCAAGAGCACCGGCAACACCTGCAACTTCACAGTGTGTAGACACCCTTACCTGCAACCCTGCAACTTCACAGTGTCTAGAGCACAGCCTCTAGAGCAACAACAGTGTATAGGCATCCTCACCTGCAACTTTGTGAGTGCACCTGCTTACCCTGCAACACACAAGTGAGAGCATCACCTGCAACTTCTTGGTGGTGTCACACCCCTCACCCACCACCTCACAGCAGTGTATAGATTAAGCCTCACCTGCAACTTCACAGTGTAGAGAGCCACTCACCTGTTCACTCACAGTGTATGTATAGAGCTCACTGCAACTCACAACTACAGTGTACCAAGCCTGCCCTGTCACTTCACAGTGTAGAGAGCACCCCTCACCTGCAACTTTCACAGTGCATAGAGCTTCACCTGCAACTTCACAGTGTGTAGAGCATCCTCACTCACCTGCAACAGTGTGTCCTGCAACTTCACAGTGTGTAGAGCATCCTCACCTGCAACTTCACAGTGTATTCAGGTCACTTGTAGACCTCACCTGCAACTTCACAGTGTAGAGCACCATACACTTCAATCACACAGTGACACCCCACCTGCAACTTCACACTCTTAAGCAGCTCTTCCTGCAACTTCTTCACCTAGAGGCACACCTCACCTGCAGCTTCACATCTCACCTGCCTGCTCAACTGCAACTGTCTCACCTGCACACCACCACCTGCAAGGTCAGAGCAGCCTTACACACTGCAGGTTCACCAGCACCACCTTAGCAAGCTCACGAGAAGAGAGAGCACCCTTCACCTAACCTGCAACTTGCATGCCCTCACCTGCAACTTCACAGTGTGTAGAGCATCCTCACCTGCAACTTCACAGTGGTGTGTAGAGCCTCACCTCACCTGCAACTTACAGAGCATCCTCACCATCCTCTTCAGCAACATGTGTGTGTGCTCACCTGCATCTTCACTGCATGTAGAGAGCCCCCTCACCTGCAACTCAACAGTGTAGATGCAGAGGCACCTGTACCTTTGTGTACAGTGTGTGTAGAGCATCCTGCCCTGCAACCACAGGTGTAGCATCCCCTCTCACCTGCAACTTCTGCCGTGTGAGGGAGGCATCCTCACCCATTAGTAGCTACAGTGTATAGACCTCACCCCTCATAGACTTCAGAGGTGTAGAGCATCCTCACTCACCAACTTCTTCACAGTGTCACCTGCAACTTCACAGAGTGCCTGGCATTCCCAGTGTGTGAACACAGCTCCCACCAGAGCACTCACCCCACAGAGCTCACTCACCCCTCAGCATTCTTCACAGTGACTTCACAGTAGAGAGAGCATCCTCACAGCAGCAAGAGAGCACCACAGACACCCACAGTGTCACCTGCAACTCCTGCAACTTCACAGTCACTGTTCACTGCACTGCAGTGTGCAGAGAGCACCCTGCAACTTCACACAGTGTAGAGAGCCTCACCTGCAACTTCACAGTGTAGAGAGCACCACCTGCAACTTCACAGTGTAGAGATGATCCTCACCTGCCTGCAACTTCACAGTAGAGCACCACCCTTACCTGCACAACTCACAGTGTGTCCTCATCCCTCACTGCAACTTCACAGTGTAGCACCCACCCACCAACTTCACAGTGTAGAGAGCACCCTTACCTGCAACTTCACAGTGTAGAGAGCACCCTTACCTGCAACTTAACAGTGCGGTTTGGAAGCTGCACAGTTACAGAAAGGAAGGCGCTACAAAGAGTGGTGAGGGTTACAGAGAAGGTAACAGGTTCCAGTCTTCCATTGATACAACAGCTTTATTCTGCAAGAAGCATCCGGAAGGGCACCAAAATAATACAGGACAACACGCATCCTGCACATGGACTGTTTAAGCATCTGGCATCAGGCAAAAGATATCACAGCATTCACTGCAGGACTACAGGATTCAGTAAGTTTCTATCCTACAATGATTAGACTTCTGAACCCGGGCACTAGTCCCAAGGGTCAGGACACATAATAAGTCAATATTTGTGCAATATATACTTACATATATTCCAAGTAAGTGCAATAGTTATTTATTATAGCCATAGTCAGTATTATTTAACTCACTCAAGTGCAATATTAGACAAATAACTTAGGCATTTCAATCAGTAGTGTGTTTTGTATTACTTTAAATAGGGCAGTTAATTTAACTAAGGGGAGGGTATAATTTTTTTTGTGTATGAGTGTTGGTAAATGTCTGTGCTCTTTCTTGCATGCATTGAGGTAGTATTGTATTTGTTAATTATGTTTATGGCAAATATCTCTGCTCTTTTTTGCATATACACAGTAAGACGTTGTCCTGTTCGATTCTCAGCTAAAGCGTCTTCTGTGTGGAGATATGCATGAATGGGCATACCTTCGTTGAAGGTTGTGCGTCAGGGCTGGCAACTCAGCACGTAAAAATCTACTGCCAATCATTAGCGGACTGGAGTTCCGCTGTGGCGACCCCTAACTGGGAAAAGCCAAAAGACACAGCATTGTATTTGTTAGTTAAGTTTATTCCTCTACTTGTATGTGTTGTTTCACTTTTCTCTGTAATCTCAAGAATTGAGTTGATGCATGAAGTTTCATTTAGGCTACATGTGTGTCATTCTAAACGACAATAAAGTTTTGTTTATTTATTTATTGACATTTGTTAACTGGGTTTGTCCGACTGAGCTAGGGGACAATTTTCAGTGGGTCTATGTTAAATAAACGAATGCTTAAAATATCAAGTATAACATACTCAAACATTTTTAAGTGAACTTTTATATAATCGACCACTCAGAACTTCGGAAAACGGAGTTCTGAAATATTTTGTTTGGCCAGCACTGACGTATGTGATGTAATACATCATGTAAGCTAGTGCTAATGGTGCCGTATGGTGCAGAATGGAAGAATTTCCCTTTTCTGCACTGAAGTGCAGTCTCAGAGTTGGTATATTTAAGTAGGGGGGTATAGGGTGTGCAGGGAGGCTTGCCCCCCTGCTCAGAGTGTTAAGTGTAAGGACCCCCTGCTTGCAACGTTACAGTATGTTTTGCCTTTTTTTTTTTTTGTTATTGTATGTATGTACCTGCTATTAGTTGGTTTTGTGTACTTGTACTTGGGAGGGGTACCTGGCCAAACAAAACATTTCGAGATTGTGTTATCTGACATTCTGAGCAGTCGGTTAAATAAACTTTCACTTAAAATTGTTTGAGTATGTTGTACTTGATATTTTAAGCATTCGTTTATTTAACGTGGACCCTTTTCAGTGGAGGCCTGAGGAGAAAAGCCCTAGAAATAATACAACTAAATTATGATATTTACAAAATATTAAAGTTGGGTCGCAAAAAATATAGTACAAGTCAAACAATTCTGCACAGCATTGCAATGCAGAGGTAAAACAACAGTTAAGTACAATTTCCAAAATTTGAGAACAGTCTATAGCATAGGGCAAATAATTAAAAGGTTTAGAGGATATTTCACTAAGGAGTACTGTATGAATACAGTTTGATAGACCAAGTACAAGGAGGACAAAGAGCTGGTAGGGAAAAGCAGATACGATCAGAAGACAGGAGACTAGTTCATGTGGGGGTTTGACAAGGGCATGACCAAGTCTTCAGGAGAAAAGTTCTTTCTTAAACAGGTATTTATGCTGAATGCTTCTTATGTTGAGAGGGAGTGAGTTCCAAACATGGGCTACAGAGTATTTGTAAAGGGCCTTACCAATGTTTTTGTTGAGTTTGTATAACTAAAGAAGGTGATGAGGGCGGTTATAGAAGGAGACAAAATTGGAGATGGAGGGACAGGATGAGGGTTCATACAGGATAGAGTGTGCAATATGTACAAGGGTATAAGTAGCTGTTTGGAGAATTCTGGCCATTGGAGTGACTTAAGGGCAAGACAGTGGTGAGATCTGTAAGGAAGGTTGGTAGCAAATCTGGCAATTCTGTTATAAGTTTGTTCTAGTTTAGTGATAAGAGATGTTTGAACATGAGTAAGGACAGGGGCAGCGTAAAGAAGGTAGGGTAGGAATAGGGCCTGAGCAAGGGAGGGTTTGGAGAAGGGTGACAGAAATGTTTGATTACGAAACAGAAGTCCAAGTTTCTGGTGGGTCTTTTTTATACTTTCTTGAATATGAATATCATATTTTAATTTATCTTCCAAGTAGTTTAGTATAGAGTTCAGGTTTAATAATGGTGTTGTTGAGAGAGGATATAGAGAAAGAGGCTTTGTGCTGGGCAAGTGTTTTAGGGAGGAAGAGAAGGAGTTTGTTTTTATTTGATTTAATATGAGTTGGTTATCAGAGAGAGAGAGAGACAGGTTTCGACAGAGGAAAAGGTTTGTTGCATGTGAGCTAGTAGATCAGGGACGTTGTGGGTAGAGGTAATGAGGATGGAGTCATCAGCATACTGTAGAAGGGTAGAGATGTTAGTAGCAGAGTGAAATTTATTAGTGAATATATTAAACAGGAGGGGGCCCAGAACTGATCCTTGGGGAACTCCAGTATTAACAGGGAAGTATACTTTGACTTTGATCATGGCCAGAGCAGAATCATGGTCATAGGGGCCCCAGGCAGGATGATGGATCTGGGTCCTCCCAGCACTTCCCCCCACAGCCATCCAGTGTCCCATTACTTGGTAATTTATCCCCAGTTACCATAACATTAATTGAGGAAGACATTGAAACCCACATTCAAAGAAAATGCATCTGGCCAGTGGTGGATTAAGTTTACCTTTGGGTTATTTTCAAACCATAGGCCCCTTACACATGTTTTTAAGATTTTATATATATATATATATATATATATATATATATATATATATATATATATATATATATATATATGTATAGGTTCATAGGTTCATAGGTTGGTACTAGGCTATCAGCCCTAGGGCCTATACAAGCCTAGCCATAACAATTCCCTGGCTATTTCTTCCCATTTACTTTGCTGGACCCCCTGTCTAGCAGGGTGACTGACGTGATCCCCAGGGTGAATTTCCTTTCTCCCATCCAATCGTCAAGGTTTCTTTTGAAGAGGGCCAAAGAGGCACTCTGCTTGACATGTATGGGCAATCTATTCCAGAGTCTGGGGAGTCTCTGGATCAGGAACCTATCCCTCCAGCATGTTTTGTTTATTGTGATGACAAGGTTTAGATCCCTGGAGCGTGTGGCTCTGAGGGATTTCTTTAAGTGTAGCATGTCCAACAGCTCTGGGTTTGACATGGCCTTGTATGTTAAGCAGAGATCGTCTCTGAGTAGACGATATGCGACAGAGTATAGCTGGAGTTTTTTAAGGTGGTCAGCGTAGGGCATTTGCTTTAGGCCGGTGATTCTTTTAGTGAGGTATTTTTGCGGCCTTTCCAGTTGTTGCAGATGTCTTGAGAGGTACATACCAAACAGGGCATTGTATTCTATAATGGGTCTAATGAGGGATACAGTGGGACAATGACCTCCTTTTTTCTGGATGAAAAGCCCTTAGTGATGAGGTGTGCCATATAGAAGGATTTCCTGACTGTTGTGGCGATGTGGTTATCGAAGGTGAGACCACTGTCCACCTGTGTCCCTAAGTCTCTTATCACACTTTCGGTGTTTAGTGCACTGCCACCTATATGGTAATTCACGGATACATGTTTTTCCCAAAGGGGATAACTATACATTTCTTGACATTGAGCTTGAGCCCATGGCTCTGGCACCAAGCATCTGTTTCTGTAAGGCCCTTTTGTAGATTATCTACATCATTTGGGGATTCAATAATGGCTCCCAGTTTGAAGTCATCTGCAAACTTTGTTAGCCAGAGTCCCTTAGTGTTGGCCTGTACTTCAGAGAAGTAGATGCCAAACAAGAGTGGTCCCAGGACTGAACCCTGCGGTACTCCACTTGTCACTTGTCACTTGTCTGGAGCTGGATTTGGAGTCGGCTACTTTTACAGTATGGGTTCTATCAGTAAGTCAGTTAGCAACCCATTGGGTGATGTAGGGATTAATGCCCAGCTTAGTAAGTTTATCTACGATTCCAGAGTGGGGGGTGGTGTCAAAGGCCTTGGCAAGATCTAGATAGGCTGTGTGTACCACCTTACCCTTGTCCATGGCTCTGGAGACTGATTTGAAGAAGTCAATCAGGTTCAGGAGACAAGATCGACCCTTCACAAACCCAAACTGGGTGGGGTCCAGTGTTTGAAGGTTGCCAATGTCTTTGTTTACAAGTTCCATGATAATACACTCCATGGCCTTGCAGATAAGGCTCGTCAGACTGATGGGATGGTAGTTTCCATGATCCAAGGTGGATCCCCCTTTGTGGAGTGGGATAACTGTAGCTCTGCGCCACTCAGTGGGCAAGAAACCTGAGGTGAGGCTATGATTAAACATGACACTTAGGTGAGGTGCCAGTTCATATTGTAGTTCATGTAGTACACAGCCTGGGATGTCATCTGGTCCCATGGATGCTGTATTCTTAGCTTTGGAGAGTGTGTTTTTTACCTGTGTGGCAGTTATTACCAGAATTTGTCAATCTTCCGGTATTGAGATGGGCCATTTAGGGGGTGAGAGGGGGGTGAAGTTGACACTGAATATGCATGTTTTCTTTGAGTGACCTTCCTGATTGTACTAAATTATATTCTGTGTATAATACAGCATCACCTGTTAGAGTGGTTAACGTTTGTAGTTTTGAATATTTTTCCAGTAAGCAATTAAATAAAATGTATGAACCAATAATGACAAAACTACCCATTTCAGAACATTTCAACCATAAAAGGCCACTCAGACTTCCATAATTACAATCCACCTATATCAGTCAATATGTACAATTTCTGTAGAAGAAAAAAGTCATCTGAATAATTCTACAGTAAAGAGATCTGTAACTAATGAAGCAGTTGCTGCTGGGAAAAAAAATACATTTGAAGTGTTTCATGTACAAATTCAGTGCTTGCTGCCCTTGAAGAATAAATTGCCTATGTTACATAAAAAAAAATTGGAAGCTGGTAATATTGCAATAGGGAAGGGCTGGCAAACTGACAATAGGTTCATAATTAGGTATGTCATTCAAAAGAGGGTGGGGTCAGGGGTACAGTACCTCCATCACCCTTAAAGTACACCACAATATTAACAACCCATTTACATAGTGTGGGAGTAGAACCCACAGCTTTCTGCACCAAAGGCAAGTTGTGCTATTAACATTACTTTTACATTCTACAGCACAAATACTGCTGATGGCCATTTGCTAAACAAAATAGATACTTGAACAACAGTAAATTTCTCTTCCCTTGAAACTCACAATTCCTTGAAAATGCATCCCTGATTGCAGTCTGGGAGTGGGTGTACAGGATTCACACTCTTATTTCAGGTAAACAGGGTATAGGGTTTGAGCCTGAAAAAGTTAACTAACCTGCTACCCCTACCCCTGCATTACACACACACACACACACACACACACACACACACACACACACACACACACACACACACACACACACACACACACACACACACACACACACACACACACACACACACACACACACACACACACACACACACACACACACACACACACACACACACACACACACACACACACACACACACACACACACACACACACACACACACACACACACACACACACACACACACACACACACACACTCACAGCTCTAGCACCTGAGGAAGAAGAGGAAATAAGTGGAACTGAAGAACAATGACAGCACCTCAAAATAGCACGCGTGAGGACTAACCGAGCCAGGTATGGAAATAAGATACATAAGGAAATAAGGAAAGCTGGTGGTGGAATGAAGTTATCAAAAGAAAGAAGGAGTGAAGAAACGGTAGAATACAGAAAAGATGGATCGGGCTACGAAGGAATGCTGCTTAGCTAACAAAGACGATCGGGCTACGAAGGAATGCTGCTTAGCTAACAAAAATGCTGCTTAGCTAACAAAGGAATGCTGCTTAGCTAACAAAGACGATCGGGCTACGAAGGAATGCTGCTTAGCTAACAAAGACGATCGGGCTACGAAGGAATGCTGCTTAGCTAAGAGAGCAGGCAAAATAGCAAAGAACATGAGTCATGAGCAGCTCGTTGAAAGTGGCTCACAGAAGCTTTATCAGGTTGCAAGGCAAGACAGAAAGATGAAGACAGTCATCAGACAGCAGTCATAATGGATGCAGACAACAACCTGTTCACCGGTCCACAGGACAGCAAAGGCAGATGGAAGGAATACTTCCAGCAACTTCTGAATGATGAAAACCCCACAGAAACTGCACTGCCCCAGACACAGCCTGCAATGAAAGAAAAAGAGAAGGACAATTGTGTCAGGGAAAGCAACGGTTCAGACAAGGTCATGCAGATATATGAAGATGTTGGATGAGTTGCAGAAGAAATGGCTGCTGAGGGTACTTATACCAGAAAGATGTACCTCAGATGACTGGAGAATAAGAATTCTAGCGCTAGTGTACAAGATCAAAAGGGACTTTCACAATTGTGAACAGTATAGACGTATTAATTGCATGAATGTTCTGGAAAGAGTGAATGATATATGAATATACAGAGAGCAGCAGAAAGTAAGGTGGGAGAAGACCATTTCAGATTCAGGATGCAGCACAACCGACTTGATGTTTGCAGAGATACAGATAGTGAGAAGAAACAAGAGAAGAAACAAGAATCCAACTGCGCATTCTTAGACTTAAAGAAAGCATACAATAAGGACACTAGAAAGCTGATTTTGGTAGTCCTGCAATGGTTTGAAGCCCTGGAAACATTAATAGAATTAGTGCAGAATATGCACTAGAATCCAATAACTTAAGTATGAACAGTGTTTGGACTCACATAGGCAGACTGCATCAGGGTTCAACTCTGAGCCCACTCCTGTTCATATTGGTGCTAGACAACACTAACAGAAAGGATGAAGAGGACAGGTCAACAAAGTTGCTGTATGCTAACAATGTGGTATTATAAATAGACTCTGAAGAGGAACTTCAGCAATTGATAGAGGAATGCAATACAAAAATGAAGGCAGATGAGATTAAACTGAGTTCAGACATGACAGTTGTAATGACAGCAAATGGATAAATTAGAAGAGTCTAAGAATTGAGATAGAAGGGAAAATAGAACAGGATAACAGCTTCAAGTATCTGGGAGAGGTGGTTTAAAAGAAAGGTAATCTGTATGAGAAGGTCAAATCTAGAATAAGAAGGTTTGTAGTGAGCTGGCACAGGGTATCAGGGAGAGTGTGTGACAGACAAATGCTAAAGAAGTTGAAAAGTAAGGTGCACAAACAGTGCTGCGACTAGTTCTACTGTATGGAACAAGCACCTCGACAGTGACAGCAGAAAAAAATGACAAAACTAAAGGTAACAGACATGAAGTGCTAGACAGGAGTGGTAGGATGCACACTGTGGGATGGACAAAGTATTTCTTGCATTTAAGCAGAAACCAAGCTAGTGCCAGTTGCAGTGAAGGTCAAAGGACAGATCGCTATGTTTTGGGCACACGTGCAGGAAATCAGACAATGATTTGGTGTACAGGATTTTGGAAAGACAGGAAAAAGGCAAGAGAAAATCAGAATGTCCATTAAAGAGATGAGTGGATTACATGAGAAAAGACCTGCGACAGTCAAGCGACTGTTGAAGAAGGTAGGAGAGTGGCACTGAATCGAGAGAGTTGGTGACAGTTTATATAACACTCTGACCCCATGTAGAAAATAGGGAAAAGGGGGGGGGGTTGATGTTGATTGTGATGATGAAGATGATGGTGGTGATAATATGTGTGTGTGTGTGTGTGTGTGTGTGTGTGTGTGTGTGTGTGTGTGTGTGTGTGTGTGTGTGTGTATGTGTGTGTGTGTGTGTGTAATTTGGTTCTGAACATAACTCTTTTTAGCTCATTTGACTATTTCCATTTTTAATTTCTCCAAATCCTTTGGGTTTCTAATACCAAGATGGGGATGGACCCCATCCTAAGTCAAAGTACGATTAAAGTTCATGAAATTAATATTGTTTCACTCTTTGATGTCAGCCAAAACTGCTTTTGCAGCACCCACAATATGCCCAGTAATGACTCCTCCTGCAATTCGTACGGAGTTATATATATTGGTAACATATTTAAATATGATTGTAAACTCTTTTTTTATAAGACCTGTTGCTCCTACTACTATTTCAACCATCTGGGTATCTTTCTTCCACATTACTCTCATTTCTGCTTGCAAATCCTGATATTTTATAACTTTGTATCTCTCTGTACACAGGACACTGAAGTCACTGGGTGTGGTGATTTCAATGATCAATGCTACTTTTGTCTTCTTTTCTTGGACCACAGTATCCAGTTTTCTAGCATCTATCTTTTGGACTGTTGGTAATGGATCATTCCATGTGATGTAGACTTCATCAGTTTCTATGATGCTTTGTGGTTCATGCCTCCAGTGTTTTTCAGTCACTGCAATACCATAGTATTTGCACAATCCCCAGTACAACAGTCTTGCCACATTATTATGCCTTTCAGTGTACAGTCCTTCTGTCATTAGTATGTCACAACTAGCAATGAGGTGTGCAACTGTTTCCAATTCTGTTTTGCAAAACCTACATTTGTCTGTTTCTCCCACATGTTCAATGGACTTTGTAAACCAACATGTACGTAGCCCACTGTCTTGTACTGCCAATATTAACCTTTCATCTCTTGGTTTGAATTCACCTCTCCTTAACCATTCCTGCATTCATTCCTGATCAACATGAGCTTCTTCCAGAAGTTTTCTATACTTGCAGCTATATTTATGCGTTTTCCACATTTCTTGCCTTCTCATCTCACCTATTTCCCCTTGATAGCAGCATGATGTTTTGTGAAATCTGTCAAATGATAGGCAATGGTTGTAAAATTAGGAACACACCCAGCTAGTCTAAGAAAAGGCTTACCCTGACATTTACTGTAGGGTATAAGCCATTTTTATGGTCTGTTTTTCTAGCTGTAGTTTTACCACCCCTTCCTGTTCCAAATACTTGGCTTCCATTATGGCCTGATTACCCTTATTAGCATTCACAGTCAAGCCTGCCTATCTTATAGATTCCAACATAGCCTGTAACTGATGAGTACAACTCCCAGCCATTTGAATAGATAGCTTATCCATCAGTCTCTGAAAGGTGTTTAGAACTCCAAATAGGCCAGAATGGTGGTAATACTGTGCACTGAAACAGAAAGTTCAGGGTTACAAAGGCAATTTTTTTTTTAATTTTCTTTAGCAGGGGGAGAAAACATATCCTGTCAATACCCTGTTGTGAAACCTGGTGCTGGCAGGTATCTTGCATTTCTTAGGTTTTCTGTCAGCTCGTGTTTTTGATAAAGATATCTGCTAAACTCTGTAAACCTATTTGGCTTCCTAAAGTTGTTACAGTATCCAATACTTCTATCAGGTTAAGGAATTAGCATAACAGTGCTTTTCCAGTCACTCCAAAACTCTTCTATCACTCCTAGTTTGAGCATCTTTTGAACCTCTGGTACTAACTGTTTTTGTGACTCTGGAACTCTGTAGGGGCTGTCTTACCTTCAGTCCAGGTGTTGTTTCTCTGTTTTGTTCCATCTGTTTATTTCTTCAAGGCTGAGAATACTGCTCTATGCCTTGGTGGTGCAGCGGTTAGCATTGTCGCCTCACAGCAAGAGGTTCTCCGGTTTGATTCTTGGCTGGAGCACCTTCTGTGTAAAGTCTGCATGTCCTACCCATGGTAGACATGCAGGTAGGTAATTGCATGAATGGGTGTTCCTTCTTTGAAGGTTGGGCGTCGGGCTGGCAACTCAGCACCGTAAAAATCCACTGCCAATCATTAGCGGACCGGAGTTCTGCTGTGGCAAACCCTAACCGGGAAAAGCCAAAAGACATCAGTTTTAGGCTGAGAATACTTCTCTGTTTTATTAATACAAATTCTCTGATTCTCTGCTTTTATAGTTTTGACATGGATTGTTCTAGCTGAACCACAGATAGCGATTCTTCAACCTCTTCTGTCTGATCATCAACTTGTGATCTAATCACAGAGCTTTCTACTTTTTTCCATGACTTCTGCACATTAATGTGACATATTTGCTCTGTCTTCCTCTTTTCTGGCTGTCAAGCATTGTAGATCACTGCATTTATTCTTTCCATTATGTCAGATGGTCTCTGGCATTTACAAATGTTTTCTGTGCACGAAGCAATAATACTGGCACTTGATCCTCTGGATTAAGTTCTCTGAGTCTGACATTCTTATTATAAAATTGTTGTTTTTATCTATGTACACGTGTCTCCTTACCACTGTTATAGTTACTCCAACTAATGTCTCTTAAAACCAGGATGGGATGCAGGTTTCTGATATTCTGGATTGGACCCATAAAATGTTCTGTTTTTTTCATCATGCTTGGCCTGTACAATCTGACCAGCACTCTTGCATTAGCTTTGTCCATCCTCAGATGACCTCACAATGTTACTATGGACTAGCTTCGTGACTAATGTCCTATAAGGTTTTGTTACTCGGAGCTGATGTACAGTTTCTTTCTTGTCATTCCTATAAGATTTAATCTTTTAATTCAAAATAGGAAACACGATAGGAATGCTGTGGTCATTACTTTCTCCTATGGCCTTGCTCATATTCTCTTTGTCTCTTGCTCTGGTTGTAGGATTATCTTTCCACTGTACTTTTTAAAAGAATATTTGGGTTCCAAGTCAACTATCTCAGGGTTCTTCTTTAGTTTGTCTTAAGGTGGAAAGTATTGTTTCCTCTCGCAAAAACACTGGCACTGCAGCTTCTGCTATGTCTTCCACTATAAAGTGTAATTCTAGACAAATATCTCGGATTCTTTAATTTAATTTTTCTAATATCAAAACAAGCCTTTTGATAGTTCTTTTTTATCAGCTTTATTTTCTTTCTTGGACAGAAGTGGTTATAGACAGTAGTATAGCTAGGGCAGAGCAAGAAGGGCAATCAGCTGATCCCAATCTCTCTTTAATGTAATACCAGCTTTTAAAAGCCGGTATTACATTTGCAGTCAAACCTGAATCCTGTAGCACTCTGTCTGTGGTCTAACTGTAGCAACTGCTTGCCACATTGTTGCAAGTAGCTTGCTTCATTTTTTTTAACTAAAACCTGAATGCTGTAGGGTTCCATGCAGGCAGGGTGTAAACAGTAGCAACTGTTTGCTACATTTCTAATAATCAGTTTGCTACAGCTTAAAAAGATTTTTTTTGTTAAAACAAAAACATGAGTGCCACAGCACTCTGTGCAGGCAGGGTATAAACTATGTTTGTAGCAAACAGTTTGCTTCAGTTTAAAAGAAAACATTTTTTTAATGAAATGAGTTTTAGGAGGGTTGGGGGCAGGGCACAGAAATGGGACCTGAATGGTTGGGGCGGGAGGGGGGATGTGCATCTAGCCATTTTCCCCACTATAGTACGATCTTGGAGTTAGTATATTTAGTTAGGGGGGGTATGTGGATGCATCCCCCCCCCCCCACACACACACAGAGGGTGGGTTTGATATGCTGTGGTGTTTGTTTTCACCTGGTGGCCAAGTGTCTCCTTTCCCGGAGTAAAACTCCGGTAATGTGCACGTTTAGAAAATTAAGTTTGCGATAATGTTGTCTCATCATTGTGAAATTCAGTGAATACAATTTAAAACAAAAAAGGAAACTTCATTCCATTGTGATAGTTTGTGTTTACTCAGTGTTTTAAATTTTATTTATTGAAGCTCTGTTTTATTTTATTATTTTATGGGTCAGTGTGTTTTCGTAATCCTCCATGTGTTGCCATTTTTCTTTCTTTTGATTACTGTTTATTTATGGCATGAGAGATATCTTGAAATTTCTCTACACAATTTTGTGTGTGTGTGTTTGTGTGTGTGTGTGTGTGTGTGTGTGTGTGTGTGTGTGTGTGTGTGTGTGTGTGTGTGTGTGTGTGTGTATGGTTTCCATCACTAAAATTGTGCAGAGGTGTGTGAAAGTGAACAAACGCATGAATTGTTGATTGTGGCATTTTTCAATGTTTGCATTTGCTGAAGGAATGAGGATGTTTTTTAGCAGGTAAGCACATCGGTTAGGCTTCTTTTCTAATGCCAAAGTTTGGTATATCTGAAAACTTCTGCATTGGGGTTTAGGAGTGTATGTGAGATCATATGAGGGTTAGGGTTAGAGTTTGGACTAGGTAAGGGGATAGATTTAGTGTTGTGGTTTTGTGTTAGTGCACGTGGTGTGAGTCTGAGGATGTCTTGTATAGTAATAGTGTTATAGAAAGGATTTTTCTAAAGTAAGGTACAATAATAGGGCCACAGGATAAGACTAGGGTTAGCATGTATTGGTGAGGTGGTGAAGTTAGGAAGCAGACCACTGTAGCAATGTCCAAAATTAATTTTCTACAGTAACTAGCAAGTATCAAAAAACTCTGACTTGACTTTTGGTTTGGGGCATTGACTGGTCCTCTCTGTCCTTCAGTTTTCCTGTTTGAGGTTTAATCAGACCCCAGCCTAAGTACTGTAATTTGTAAGTCTTTCCCACAGTTTGAGGTATTCACAGTAAGACCAACTTGCCTTAATGAGTTTCATATTGCCTGTTTGTTTGGGAAGTAATAATACCAGTCTATAAAGTGAATCTCAGCAGCATCAAGGTAAGCCTGAAAGACCCTATCCATGAATCTTTGAACTATAGTAGGGGCTCTGTAGAGACCAAACATTAGTATAGTGTACTGGAAAATACCCTTAATCATAGAGAAAGCTGTTTTTCTCCTTCAATTCGTGTGACAGGGGATTTTTCCTGTACCCTCTGGTTAAGTCAAGCATAGTGAGATACTGGGCCTGCAACAACCATTCTAATAGTTCATCCACTCATGTTGCGTGCCGTGTGCTGAACTTTGATGTATTATTCAAGTTTTGAAAATTGTTGCAAGCTAGCACCATCCAGTTTGGATAGCAACACAATGGGGCTGTTCCATTCAATACTGGGTTCCTCTTTCTTCACTGGCTTTGGCATATTTTTATTTTGTTTTTGAGCTTCAGGGATTTTGTAAGACCTGAGATTCACATTTTCTACAGGCACCATCCTGGTAAGGAGAGGGCAATGGGGCATAATCAGAGATTGCAAATTCATCTCCAGTGAAACAGTCAACCCACTGCATAAACCACTGTTTGCACAATCAGATGCAAACAGTGATTAGAGAAGGCCCTAAGGTTAATGGAGACGAGGCTGAAAACCTGGAAATTGGCTGGAATGAAAGAACAAGAGTCGAAAGGAGTATTAGGTTCTTTAGCACTTCGAGAAGAAGAGGAAATTCAAGTCAAATTAAAGGCAAAGTCAAAGTAAACTTTATTGTCGATCAGATATACACAGCAGTGCAAGCTAAACAAAATTGCGTTGCTTTGGTCCCCGTGCAAGACTTGACATCGTTTGAATGACAATAAGACTAATGCACATAAAGTAATAATTAAAATATTAACAACACAATAAGTTACCACAATTGGACAGGAAGACATTAGACAGTGTTATGCTAGTAGGTACTGCAAGACTATGACTTCACATCGTGATTGCTTAGAATATTGCACTTCATCAGTTGTAGTATGATATATTCTGATGTTCATATTGTACCTGTATGGAGTGGTGACTCACTCTTGACTATTGCACATTCAGAAAGTAATAGCATAAGAAATCAGGCTAACTGTACCAGTTATTGAAGAAATTTGCCAGAGTGATTACTATAGCTGATACTTCGCAGCAAGTGGCATATTGATCTAATTACTCACTGTCATGCCCGGCATTCAAGTTCAGCAGCCTTACGGATAGAGGGAAGAAGCTCCTGCTCAGTCTAGATGTTTTTCAGTGCAAGCTGCAATACCTCCTGCCTGAGGAAAGGCGGAAGTACATGCCATGGGCAGGATGAGTGAGATCATTGATTATCTTCCTAGCCCTTCCCACACATCAAGTCTCGTGCAGATCATCCATGGATGGGAGTGAGGAACCAATGACTTTCTCCTCTGTCCTCACTACCCTCAGAAGAGCCTTGCAGTCAGATGATTTGCAGTTACCATAACAAACTATGATGTTATTTGAGAGTATGCTCTTGATGGTCCCCCTATAGAAGGCTTTGAGGATGGACTGAGATAAGTTTGCCTTCCTCAGTTTCCGTAGGAAATGCAGACATTGTTTTGCCTTCTTCACTGTGTTGCTAATATGAGTCTACCAGGATAGGCCATCTGAGATATGCACCCCCAGGAACTTGGTGTTTTTGACTCTTTCCACTGCCACCCCCTTTAGTTTCTAGAGGATGATCTATCTCCAGAGTCCTCCTGAAGTCCACTATTAATTATTTGGTCTTACTTACATTTAAGGCCAGATTGTTGTTGTCATACCAGCCTATCATATGGTCCATTTCATCACTGTAGGCTATTTCCTCAGCATTTCTGACAAGACCTATGACAGTGGTATAATCTGCAAACTTGATGATTTTGTTGGAGTCATGCTTGGCCATGCAGTCGTGCAGCAACAATGTGAACAGTAGAGGACTCAGGACACGGCCCTGAGGGACACCAGTGCTCAATGTACTACTGATTGAACTGTTATTTCCAATGCATACTTTTTAGAGTCTGTTGATGAGAAAGTCCAGTATCCAATTACGTGTGTGGGGGGGGTGTTGATGTGAAGCCCAGCTGGATCAGTTTCAGCATCAAATTCTGGGGGATGACAGTGTTAAGGGTGGAACTAAAATCAATGAACAGCATTCTGACATAGCAATTCTTGTTCTCTAGATGTGCAAAGGATTCATGAAGTGCTATATATATTGCATCTTGCAGCATCTGTGCAGCGGTTATATCTATAAGCAAACTGTAATGTATCCAGTGTTGCAGGTAGGCTTGAAGAGATAGGTTGATGTATGAGCAACTGGGCAGTAACAAGACGGTTAAAATTTTTGGGTAAGACAATGATTTTTGTATTTTTTGTTGTTAGATTTTTTTGGGTGGGCACAAACAAATATGTGTGTTATGGATGTGTGTAATATATCTGCAGCACAGTGGCAGGCTCTAGCACATACTCTCTACCTACCTCAGCTTATACAGACCTTTCTTGGGTTTCTTTTTTCTAGGGTTAGGGTCTTCTCAATTGTCAGTGTTAGCATCTCCTCACTAGTCTCTATTGGGGAGCTTATTGCTCTGCATGTTGTTGTCCATATCAAATCTGCAATCTGTTGTGTTTAGCTTGTTCTTTTCTGTTTATTGTGTCTCTATGTGACCATGTCAGGAAATGGGGTTTTGGGTGGTTTGTAATTTTATGCCCAGACATGGTTGGTGACAGGAGTCCTCCTCGAGAGACAGTTCGTTTTTTTTTGCCTTTTTACACCTTCCTCCCTCTCCTTTATACCTCTACTTAGATTTGCCTCTCTGGGCATCCTCTTCTATTCCTTTTTTTGGCTTTATTTCATATATTTCACACTTTATTAGAGCTCCTTGATAGTATTTTCACCAGATAGCCAGCATGGTGATATAAACATGCATTATTTTTGTCATCAACACTTTTGAAATATAGGTCATTATAATACATAATCCAGGTCTACAGGGGTTCTTTACAGTTTCATCACAGGCTGCATCTTACACTTTTGAACATGCACACAAGTGGCACTTTAGTCCACACACTAGTGCTCCCTCTGGCCATATCCTTACTTGTTTGTGTTTCCTTCCTTGTTTGGCTGTAGGTTTGTTGTCAGCAGTGGTGTGCATGATGCCAGATGGGCTGGGTGCTGCAGCTGCCTCCAGATGGATAAATTGGTAGAGTTAAAGAAAATTGTCATCATCTCAAAATGTGTGAAGACTATAGAAGAGTGAAATGGTAACAAAAGTAACAAGTATGTAACACAAGTACTGTGGAAAGTGCAGAAGTCCAGGAAGTTATCAAAAAAAGAAAGAGTGCAGAAAAAAAAAAAAAAAAAAACAATCCTGGCTAGGAAGGAAGACTGGGAATTAACAAAGCTAAAAAAAAAGGTCAAATAACAGAACACAGAGCACAAGACAGGGCTCTAACTGTTTCTGGACAGTGACTCACCATATGGCACAAACAAAAGCACAGAAGAAAAAAGAGTCAAAGTGAGAAGGAAAAGTCAGAACACCACACAATTCACGAGGGATGCCAGCAACAATCTGCTCACCCACACCACAGGGACCAGACCACAGGACATCCAGAGCAGGCAGATGGTTCTCCAATGTCAAAAAAAATACATGAAAAATACTGCCCATTCAACTGCCTACAGCCAGAAGAGGAAACCAAGACCCAAGAAAAGGATCTAGGAAAAGAGAAAAATAAAATAGAGAAGCAGAAAAGGCTCAGATCAGAGTATGGCAGATAGATGATGATGGATGATGAGAAATGGGTCATGAGAAGGATATAGAGGATATATACATAAATATATATAAGAGGAACTAGAGAGAGATGATTTTAGTGCCAGTGTGCAAAAACAAAAAGAAAAAACAAGAACTATACACTCACTACACTACAGAAACTCCAAGCGCACCCTATGAAACTGTATGGACAGGAGACAGATAAATTATAATTAATAGTAAAAAAAAAAAATGAGACATGAGCAGTTCATATTCAGATTAGGATGTAATATAACTGACCTGATGTTTGCAGTGAGACATTGGAGAAAGAAAGAAATAAAAAAACAGAAGTTCTGGTCATCATCTCCTAGACTAGAGAAAGCAAAGCATAAGGTCCCAAGAAACCTGATTTGGTCAGTCCTAAAACTGTTTGTAGTGACAGAAACACTGATAAAATTAGTGCATGATATGTAAAAGTACCCAGTGACACAAGTGTGAACAATGTTTAGACTCGGGGGTTCTCGGTGGGAGTGGGTGTGTAGATGTAGTGCTGTCTCAACTAGTGCCCTATCCCCTCAGCTCTTCAGCTAAAGAACAAAAAACAAGTTCACAATCTGGTGGCTGATGCTCTTGAAATGCATCAGCCAAATAGGTCCTGTTTCTGCATCCCACCCCTGTTCCTTCCACCTCAGCTCTTCAGTGGAAGAGCAAAAAAAAAAGTGTCCACAATCAAGTACCTTAAATGCAGGAGCCAATCAGGTCCCCTTTCTGTACCTTGCCTCTGAACCACCTTCCAGAGATTGTATTTAAAAATAAGCAAATGTTTTTTTCTTTTAAAATGCAACAAACTGCTGGCTACAAATGTAGCAAGCAGTCACTACAGTTTATATCCCATATGGAGCACTACAGTGGTCAGATTTTATTAAAAAAAAGAGAAACAACTCAGCAAATCTTTTTTGTTTTAAATTGTAGCAAACTGCTTGCTACAAATTTAGCAGGCAAGTTGCTACAGTTTGGACCACACAAGGAGTGCTATAGCACTCAAGTTTGACTAATACTGGCTTTTAAAATTTAGTATTGCAATTAAAGAGCAATGAGGATGGATCAGATGGCTGATGCACCCCTTAACACGTTGCCTTAACCTAGCTATGATACTGCAGGTGTGCATCAGGGTTTAGCACTGAGCTTACTGCTGTTCATATTGGTGATGGACTACATTAGCAAACAGTGCATTCAACAAAGTTTATACTGAAGTAATTATTAAAACAGTGAACTACCCCAATGAATACTTTACTGAAATCTTCTAATGCCTCAGCTGTATAGCCTTAACTGGAAGATGCAAGAATACTGAGAACATGCATTTAAACAACACTAAAACATCTCATAACCCTCTCAAGAACTTTAGCAAACAGGTCAGAGGGGACATATCAACAAAGATGCTGTATGCAGATGATGTGGCATTATCTTGTCCATGTTAGCTTTCAGTTGTCCCTGTCTCATTATGTTTCAAGTGTGCTCGCCACTGACCTCACTCAATTACTTCCCAATCAACATTGTTTACCCTCATCCAAGTTTTGTACTGTGTGAGAAAAACTCCCCTCTCCAGTTGGAATGCCAACACAGATCTATTGTGCACTCATACATCAATTCACTTCACTCAATTTCTTCCCAATCAAGTATGTTTACCCTCATCTGAGTTCTGCCCTGTGTTCGGGAAAAACTCCCCTCTCCTGCTGGAACGAGATCCCAGTTCTATAGTGTGCTCATACAGCAATTCACCTCACTCAATTTCTTCCCATCAAGTGTGTTTACCCTCACCTGAATTCTGCGCTGTGTGAGATAAACTCCCCTCTCCTGCTGGAATGTGAACACAGTTCTGTAGTGCACTCATACAGCAATGTATGTTGTCCCACTGTGAAATAAGCTGTTACATACATTTTAGTGTTAAAACAAAGTAATAGATATTGACTGGCATGCATAATTACTGGTACAGTAGTGCTAGGTCCCCCCTCCCATTTACTTTTGTAGATTTTTTAACAGTCTTGACTAAGTCCTAATCAAGCTTCTAGGGTACATTCATTTAATCTACTAAACAAGCTTACCTTATTTGACTTATATTCTATTGACCCATTTTCTGGATATTTCAGTAGGGTTAAAGCTAGGGAAGGGTACTTTAATGGAATTTTGCTACTGACCTGTGGTCTCTGCTGGCTGCTATTTTTGTAGCTTCTTGTACTTCTGGTTTCCAGGTCCAGCCCACTCCATTTGCCTTTGCTAAATTTGGGATCACTCTGCTCCCCTACCCTGCCCCCAATTCCCACTCACCCCATTTACTCAACATTTATATTCTAACCCCTCATTTCCTCTCCCCTTCCTCTCCACATCTTCCTAGACTATTCTTCCAATCAGCACCTTTATCCTTCCTCTTTACAATACCTCCTCTATCTTCTCTCCCTTACCAATCAAAAAGCTCTCTATATTTGCCCTTCTCTCCCCTGCTCACCTTGCTCCAGCCTCAGTACTTACCATCTCACTGTAAATCACAAACAGTTATTCTTCATTTCATAAACTCTTACTCATCATAGTGCTCCCATCAGCAAAGTCCTTACTCTCCCTGCCTCTGCAAATTATTTTTTTTTTCTCTTTATCCAGATTGCACCCCACATTTTCCCCCTTACCTACTTTCTTTATGAACTTCTACCAGTCTTACTTTGTCACATTCCCCAACCATGTTCCTCATCTGTGTCTGCACTCTTCCTCTACTCTATCACCTGTTCTCCTATCAAACTGAATTATCTCCCATAAACCCATCTCCTATTGTAACTCACCCATTAAGAAACTTGCAAAAATGGTAGTTATCGTGTTCACACCCTATCTATTCAACCCATCTAACACATTCCTTCACAAGTTCAAAATAGTCCTACTCCCCTCACACTCTCTCAAAACTAAGTCCAAATACTACACCTACATCTTTAAGATTCCTACATTTATACACATCACCAAAAGTTTATTCTTATCTGGTGATATTCACCCCAACCCCATTCTTAACTCCTCTCCCTGTCAAGACACCTTCCCCACACCCTCATCTCCCCCATACCCCAAGTCTTCTACCAAGTGCCTAACCACATACTCGAATATTCACAGCATTCTCAACAAAGTCAGTGAATTTCTCTCATGGATTGCCCAGTATTCACCCAACATAACTATTCTCACCGAAACATGGATAAAACCCTACATCTCTGACAATGAAATTCTTCCCCCAGGTACAATATCTTACACTTGGACAGGGTGAATAAAAAAGGAGGAGGTGTAGCAATAATTTATTCCGATCAACTTTGCCGGTCTCCCTTTTCCATTTCACCCCCCAACTTTCACCCTGCAGAAGTGTTACTAGTAAACTGCAAACTTAATCACAAAAGACGTATGAGCACTGCAATATACATCATCCCAGGTAATAACATTCCCATTCTTCAACATGTTCTCTCCTGGATCATTCACTACATATCATATAAAACTAATTCTGGGGGACATTAATATTTATTGGCAAACCTTGACCACTGACTCCCTAACTCTAGTATAAATCTCCATGGATTCACACAACTAACTTCAACCCCTACCCACTACAGCAAACCTACCAACTCCAGCTCTATCCTTGACTGGATCCTAGTATCCAATCCAAACTTGTACCACAACCCCAAAACACTATCTGATTCTATAAATGACCACCTTCCCACCTGCATTCAAAGGTACACCCCTCAACAAATTAGGCTTCAGAAATATAAAGAGTGCTGTGGTCTCACCAACTTTAACTCTGATGAGTTCAGCAATAGACTATCCTCCTTCCTCTTAAACCTTTCTCTTGATGATGCTGTATACAAATTTAACTTAATTTTTTCTAGACACTCTCAATTATTTTGCTGCCCTAAGGAAAATCAGAGTGAAATCTCAGTTTGCACCTTGGATTTCTGGGTCCACTTGCTCTCTTATGTACAAGATGGATAATGCATGGAAAAAGTTGCTAAAAACAAAATCCCCCATCCACCATCAAACCTATAAAGAACTATGGATCCTCACTAAAAATATGTCAATAATGACAAAAAACCCTGTACCTTAAGCCTCAAAGAAACCTTTGCAACAATCCTAAAAAAATCTGACACATCATAGAAAAGATTCTCTACCCTGGTAGCCATAGTATACCTAACTCCTACCCCAAGATCTCTCCCTTTGAAACCTCCACTATCTTCAACTCTTATTTCATTGATTCCATTAGCAAACTAGCCCTGAATAGTCACTCTCCCAATCTTACTATTTTTTCCTCTCCCTTAGGTCATAAAAATACCTTTTCACTCAGACCAGTCCCCACTGCCTACATTAAATCACTACTAAACAAACTAAAGCCATGCTCCCCTCTGGCAGATACTCTACCACTGATCTTCCTAATGCTATCTGCTAGATCAGTAGCCTAACCTATCTCTATCCTGAACTGATCTAGCCAAGAATCTGCAGTCCCCTATATCTGGAAACAATTCTACACTATACCCATCCATAAAGGAGGATACTCCACTGACCTCTCAAACCATGCGCCTATAGTCATTCTGTCCTCCTCTCATAAATACATGAACAATGCAGACAGAAATAGCTCTCTGATTATCTTCTTCAAAAAATCTACTCACTCCTACACAACATGGCTTCTGCCCTAGTCATAGCATGACTACTGCTCTTATCTCCTTCACTCATACTGTCCCTCAAGCCAATACCAGACAGGTTTCCTGTCTATTTTTAGATCTCTCCAAACCCTTTAACACTGTATCTCAACCCAGGCTCCTCACTAAAATGTCTGATCTTGGTCTTTCTAATCCTACTCTGAAATGGTTCTCAAGCTTCTTTACCAACAAACAGCAATCCATCAACTAGGTCTATTCTTTCTTACACTTCCTTCCTGTTAATACCGGAGTATCTCAAGGATCCAGTCTTGGACCACTACTATTTAACAAACTGTCTTCATACTTCCTGCACACATTCCTCTCTCATACAATATGCAGATGATTCTAGTGCTATCTGCATTTCTGATAATGTTTCACACCACCAAACTT
This sequence comes from Protopterus annectens, assembly GCF_019279795.1. Taxonomy (NCBI): domain Eukaryota; kingdom Metazoa; phylum Chordata; order Ceratodontiformes; family Protopteridae; genus Protopterus; species Protopterus annectens. Next base: position 30,622,669 of record NC_056748.1, read on the forward strand.
TAACCCAAGACTCCTTCAACTCTGTTGAAAGATGGCAAACTGACAATCAACTAGTACTTAATCCCTAAAACAAAAAAAAAAAAAAAAAAAAAAAAAAAAAAAAAACTTTTTCACATCTTAGATCTTCATTCACTATCACATCCCTTGACAACACTTTCATAAACGTAAAGACACACACCAAGTTCCTGGGTGCTTTCATAGATGATCAGCTAAAATGCGATCTTCAAGTCCAAAATTGCATAAAATAGACTCACCAAAAATGTTTGTGTTTTTTTACCAGCCTTGACTAAGTCCTAATCAAGCTTCTAGGGTACATTCATTTAACCTACCAAAGAAGTTTACCTTATTTGACTTATATTTTACTGCATCACTAAGGACTCCAGACTTTCTCTTGCTATGCCTATCTTCTTTACAGTCTTCTTTATGCCTCTCCAATTGTAACCAATTTACAATTCTCCCTAAAGTGTAAACTCAAACTCTCTTATAATAAAGTCGCTAGGCTCCCTGCTAATCAACCCTACAACTCACACCACTGTATTTCTCTCAAATCCTTAAACTGCATGAGCTCCCCCACCAGCTCCTACTAGTTCAACTGCTCTTTACTCACTCCATTATTAACAAATGTACCTCCTGCCCTGCCACTTATCCTTCATTTCCTTTTACACTCCTAACTGCTCTCTCAGGAGCTCTGACCAGTTTCTAATGAAAATATACAAGCCCGCAGGAAATATTGGCCAACATCTATACAGATATTCCATTGCCTCAGCCTGGAACAAACTTTCTCTGACCATTAGAACTATATCCAATATCCTCAACTTCAAAGAAGCTTTAAAAGAGACTCTACTGAACAACATGGATCTGCTCCTGCCAAAACCCCACCTAACTCTCATCCCTACCTCCCACCCCTCACTTCTCTCTGTACCTCTGAAAATTCTCCTGCAGTTCTCCCCTCTTACCTCACCATATCTACTTTATTTGTACCCTTCCCTTACTCTGTTCTCACTTTTCCTTAATTTTTTATACTTTTTCCTTTCTCTCCCTCACTTTCTACTGTTTTTCTATTCTTTCTGTTCCCCCTATATACCACGTTAGTCGACTCCTCACTTAGTGGTATTTTTATTTCATATTTCTTTACTCCAGGGCCTGCAGATTGTTTTTTGTACTGTATTTCTGAGATTGTTATGGATCTATACTTACTACCATATGTCTTCTATACTCATTTACTTCATGGCTTGCTGATTGATTTATTTTGTAAGGTGTCTGAGATTTTACACTGTATTTTGAGATTTCTGTTGGTATCTATAATTACTTCTGTATTTAGTGTCTGTCATGTATTTGAAGTTTGTTGTACTTTGTGTTATTTCTGCCATGAAAATTGTTCTGTATGGAGCTTTTCTCCTCGGGCCTTCTCTGAAAAAGGGCTCATGCTCAGTAGGACATACCCAGTTAACAAATGTCAAAATAACTAAATAAATAAATAATACAGACTCTGAAAAGGAACTCCAGCAAATGACAGGGAAATGAAGTCCAAAACTGAAGGCACATGGGAAGAGTACAGGCAAGCCAGTTGCCATGGCAGCAAATGGAGGAAATCAGAAGCTGAGGATTGAAATAGGATGGAAGGTGGTAGAACAGATTGACAGCTTCAATTATCTGGTTGAGGAGAAGGGAAGTTCAAAAATAAGGTCAAACCTAGAATCAGAAGCGCTACAGACAAATGGCACAGAGTATCATGAGTAGTGTATGACAGGAAGAATGCCAAAAAAAGCCTAAAAGCAAGGTGTACAAAACAGTAGAGTGACCAGTAATTTTGTCTGAAACAGAAACCTGGACAGTAAAGGTACAGCAGTTGAGAAAGCTAGAGGTGATAGAGATGAATTCCTGAGACTGTGGTATGATACACAGTATGGGACAACAAATACACAATGACATCGGAGCATAAGTTAAACTAGCTCCAATTGCAGAGAATGTCAAAAGAAACAGATTACAGTATTTCAGATTTATGTACAAGAAAGAAGAAGATGATTTGGTAAAGAAGGTTAGCGATACACAGGAAGGAGTCAAGAGGAAATTAGGATATTCAGCAAACAAATGGATGGATTGTGTGAGAGACCTGTGAGTGTCTGACATGACTATCTAAGAAGATGGGACAGTAGCACTGAATCAAGAAATATGCTAACAGCTGAAGTGACATCCCAACCCCCCCTTAGAAAAAAATTGGAAAGGTGTGTTGATGATGATGACTGCAGCAAACACAGCAGGACAATCTCTTTTATTACCAGATGGACCCTATATCCAACAATTATAGCTATTTTGTTGTGTACACCTCAGATGTCTAATGAAGATAAAATATAAAAAGGTAAAACATGGCTACAGCAGTTTTTGTACACTTCAGATATCTGGTTGTGATAAAACAGTAAAAAATAATGATCACAATAATTTATTTTAACTCTTTTTCATACAAAATCACAACAGCCATCTGGCCCCAGTTAAGTGAAATATTACTGTTTCACACTAAAATACAATAGCCATTGCCCCTAATATCTGCTTGGTTACTAGGATAAAAAATACCTGTTATAGTCCAGACTGCACCCCAACCAGAACATTCCCTTGCAAACAAGACTCACTTCCATTTCTTTTTACTTTAATTGACCTTTGACCTACCACAGAATGTATCTAAGAGTCTTGGCTCCCTCCTCTCTCCATGAGTTATTTTGCTGATTGTCTACAGCTTGACCTGCAACACTGTAATGTTGGAGTGGCACAAAAAAGAAGAAGAAAAAACAGTAATTACTGACAGTATATTAATCAAGGCTGAAATCTATATTCACCACTAGAAAGCAGTGCACTTGAGACGTAAGCCACTGCTACTGCTGTTAGTAGGGAAACCTTAGCTCCCCTAGCACCCCTAGCAAATTTGCCACTGAGGTGGTTTGTGTACTTGAATTTGTAGTTGTGTGCACTTTAAGCTGAGCAGCAGGATTTTAGCCAGACAAGAACATTCATTATGATGTTTGTTACATAACTTATGATGATGATTAGTTATTTTTTTATTCATCCTTTTTTGATTGAGTTAGTCCCACTAGACTAGTGACCTCTTTTTCAAGAGAGAACCAGGGTGGTCTTTCTATTAATAGGGGAAATTTAGTCCTGGTATAAGGTGTAAGTGAACCTACCCTACTGTTTTCAGTAGGTGCTGTGGGATCTTTTAGATCCGCCTGAGCTACCATCAACTCAAGCAGATGAGACAGCACATTCAGGATTGCAGCACCCCCTCCCCCAATGCTGTACTGCACTATCAGCAATATAATCACTTGGAGTGGGACTAAAACCCACAGCCTTCTGATCTTCCAGCACAAAAGAAGAGTATGCCACCTGTCGTGCCACTGACACTAAGCAAAAGAAACAGACGCAATGAAATATGCATATTTCTACATTGAAAACAGATATAAGTTCATGATGTTGATATAAAGAATAAATAGCAGACACAGTGTATTTGCATTACATGTGGTATTTTGAAAGGGTGATAAGGGGTGGTAACAGACATTACAACAATACTTACAGAAAGAGACAATGTTTTGATAAAATGGAAAACTAACAACCACTTGAATCATTACTAATAATTCATTAGGCTTTATAGGCATATATGAATAACAATAAACACTGCCAGGGTAGCATACTTTAGAAAACAGAGTGTCTTAATCAAAAATATAAGGCATTAAGGAAACCCAAAACAATTAACAGTACATACTCCCTACAAGATATTTCTGAAAAATAATCTGGGTGAGTCCATCACAGCTACCTTCCTCAAAGACATTAAAAGCTATATCTCAGGTAAAACAATTAAATCTGAATCATACCTAGCTGCACTCTCCCTCAATCAAACCAATTACCCTTCCACAGGGATATAACCCACACTTTTAATTTTCTAAGATTTCAACAAAATTAATTAAAAATGCTTGCAGCATTTAGATTCTAACTCAGAGATCTTGAGCAGTTGTGCCTTATAATCCTTCCTCTGCAGGTATCTTGGCAGAATTTGTGATGTGACTCACACTGGGAGGGTCTCCCTATCATGAGAGCACCTGTGCACCTCCGTGACAGGTTTCTAAGGCTTTGCATCTGCCAGTACTGCAGGGTGAGATTGGCCAAGTGGCATTCCATCATGCTGCAGAGTTAAGTCACTTTCAGTGGCCTAATCCCCACCTCCACACTGAGCAGGCCATGAGATGTAGCCTGATGGTGTGCCTACCTAGCTGTAGTGACTATCCTTACTTGGCTTCCTTGCCCACTGTAGCATTGTAATCCTTCTCCAAGACCCAGATTCTACACAAAGATTCATGAGGGGATCCACCAACCACGTTCCCTCCCCAGAAAGCAGATTCACCAACCACATTCCCTATGCAGGATAGGCACACCCATCCTCCCTTACTATGCTGTCAAGCCTCCTCAGCTGCTCATAAAACTGGGGCATAGTCAGGGCCTATTTTATCCATCTATATCACTAGCTTTGTTACTTATTCTCATATCAAGCTCATTGTTTCTGCATGGGGGGAAGATAGGATCAGTTGCTGCCTTTTTGGATTTTAAATTAAAAAAATTGTTGAAAGTCCTATTTAAAGGGTAATTGGTTATTTTTAAAACAACTGAATAATGAGAAATGAGAAGAACATTATTTATGTTGTACCATAGATGCTGAAACATTATATACTTCAATGCTTCACATTGAGGGGACTGAAATGCTAAGAAGTATTAAATGTATTATCAGTGAACGTTCCATTTGGGATAATAAGACATTGTGCATGCTGTCTGAACTGAAGCTCAAATAATACTGTTTTTTGTTTTATTTTGTATTTAGATGTCAGTATTTCCAACAAAATTGAAGAGTTGCTATGACCCCACTTTTTACAATAATCATGTTGGCTGAATGTACGGGAAATGTTGTGTACACAGACCCTTTCACCAAGGTCATTGTTATTATTGATGGCCTCATTTGGATGGCCAAGTAGTCAAGAGAATTTTGAGAATTTTATCATCTAGTTAAATTCTACCAGTACTTCTCTTAGATTTACTGGAGCTCAGGTTGAATCTAGGACTGCCTTTGCGGATACTGAAATTTATGTTGTATATGGGTTACTCTAGTTAAGAATTTAGATCAAGCCTATTTCTAATTTCTAACTTTTTTTTTTGCCCAGTGATAGTATGCACACTTTATAAATTAAGACAAGTGTCATTAAAGGACATATTATTAATCTGCCTATGCTATCAATAGCAGATAAACTTTGATATAAATGTTTTAACAAGTTTGAAGAGTTATTTATACAAAATGCATTGAATTTTGTTAGAGAGGAGGCATACTGACCAGTACAGAGTAATATATATATGGAGGCTAATATAAATGAGAATAATAATAACTTGAGTTACCCTGTTATTTATAAAGCTAACAATATTGTTATAAGGAACTGGAAAATCACTGAAAGGCATGCAGAGGTACAACTAATTGTAGAACCCTCCTCTCTTTTTATTGGTAAGAATAATTTTAATCTTGTCTTATTAGAGAAACAGTTTGGACATGGGAAGCAAAATAAAGTCCTATGGTACTTTTAGCCACATCCTTTGTAAATGCTGCCATTTTATTATTAAGGGTCCATGTATTGTTTTTTTCATCCTTGGAAGATGGTTTTAAGCCAAATAAACATTTTAATAATTTGGCGAGAGATGTGTATATTGCCATGTGCATTTTTTACTCAGATGATTATGTTGGTAAAACAAAAAACAAAATGCATCAAAGGATATATGAACATAGGCTCATAGATTAGTACTAGGTGAACTGGCTTTGTGGACCATTTTAAGCCTAGTCAATTACCCCCTTGTAAGAATCAAACCCTGCACCTTTGGTTTATAAGGCAAATGCCTTAACCATTATGCCAACCTCCCACCCAATTACATACATTTTTCATATATTTATTTGTTTGTTTCTTTGCTACTAATGCATTTCAGATGATTAAAAGAAATGGGATAATAATTCTTTGTTTGAAATGTAAGAACTGCAATGGTAAATTAAGTTAAATGCTACAACTAAGCCAGGGTTAAATAAGTATTACACGTTTGCTTAGGATGAAATCTCAATAGGTAAGATGCTGAAAGAGTTTGACATATACATTTTTAAGGGGGTTTTATTCAAAATGCATTTATGTTAAGATAGTTTAAGTAATTGATATACATTGCATCCCATGACTATTTGAAATATTTCATTTAGTATGGTTTGCTGTTTTTAGTTTCTAAAGTAGTCTATATTAAAGGAGATCAAAGTATTAAACACAATTACAGTATCTGTTGTTTGTTTCCAAGATTATTGTGTGAGGATCAATGGGATATACTAAGGCTAAAGCTAGAACTGCAGAAGGCTAAGACAAGAGTCTACTATAGAGTGCAAGTAGAACACTGATTTTTAAAGACTATTTTTAAGATTGTGCCAGAAAAAAATCAGAGTAAGCATGCTTTTATATGTATGGCAGGAAAAGATGCCTAATCTGTTAGGTTATAACATAGGTTCATAGGTTCATAGGTAGGTACTAGGCTATCGGCCCAAGGGCCTAAGTAAGCCTAGCCAACAAGGTTCCCCAGCTTACGCCACCCAAGAAAGTTAATTTCCTGTGCCCCTGTCGAACAGAGCTACAGAAGTGATCCCCAGGGTGTATTTCCTATTTTCCATCCACTCATCAAGATTTTTCTTGAACAGTGCTAATGAGGAACTTTGCTTGACATAGATGGGTAGCTTGTTCCAGAGTATAGGAAATCTCTGGGACAGGACTCTATCCCTCCAGCATGTCCTGTTTATTGTGATGACAAGGTTTAGGTCTCTAGAGTGTGAAAGACGGAGGGACTGTTAAAGTAAGCACTGAAGAGATAGAAGAAGAAATAAGAGAAGGATGAGACAGTATAAAAGTATAAAAATGACAGAAGAAATTAAGGTTTAGAATAGAAAAACTATGTATTTGAAGCAAAAATTGAATGCATTTCCAGTATATAACAAAATGATACAGTTGTAATATAAATACCTACATTTTGAAGAGTGTGCATCTATAATTTTTATATTGACTTTATAGGCCAGTGTATAACTAATAATATTATAGTCATTGATGACCATTCAAGATTCCTATTCCTACTTTCCACATTCTCACAGGCAGTATTACTGAGTGTTGATAAAATATCAGCTTGCTTTCTTACTTTTGTGATACTCAATAATTGCCTATCTATTAAAAAGCAGAAATGCTTTTGTAAATGTCAAAGATTTATATATAGAAAAGTGATTCCAGCTCATTGATTTGCAGAATATGTTATGCAAAATGTTGCCAAGGCTATATGAATTGTCATATCTTATTTATTATTTATTTATTTTACATTTGTTGACTGGGTTTGTCCAACTGGATATATGTCCATTTTCAGCGGAGGCCATGGGAGAAAAGCTCCAGATAACACAGATAGAACATAACAGATATGAGTCAAACATATATTTACTAGAAACAACTACTATGCAAAATGCTGAGAAACTGCTGTAAATCAGGTCCATCAAATTTGTAGCAAGTTTGACTACTCTGCAGTTTAAGCCAGCCTCAGAAATAAGACAGATTACACAACTAGGCTCAGGGACAGATCTAAAATTGAGTACAACAAAAAACCAGGCTTAAATAGTGGGAAGTATACTTGCTGTGTTCAATTCAAGTCAGTCACAAAAGGTAACCAAATGTTCCACAAAAAGAAACGAAGCTGTAACCTACAAACCGCTTTACTTTGCGAACTCTTAATCCAAAAAAAGAGTCAAAATCACCATAGAGTGTTCATTCGAACCTACTCATCCACTGGGCAATAGCTTGTAGAAAAAATACGCAGCCAGCATGTAAAAATAAATCCAAGCGTCCAGTAGAAACCACGTTTATTAAAATAATTAGAACACAGGGCTAGCGCTTTCAACGAATCTTCATCAGGCCACTAACAAACAAACATACTAGCATCCCTTTTATAAAGCGGTTTGTAGGTTACAGCTTCGTTTCTTTTTGTGGAACATTTGGTTACCTTTTGTGACTGACTTGAATTGAACACAGCAAGTATACTTCCCACTATTTAAGCCTGGTTTTTTGTTGTACTTTATAAGTCTTGTTTATTATCAGGCTAACAGAGTGTAGTGAGCATTATTCTTTGTTTTTAAACTACGAGATCTAAAATTGAGACTAAAGGAAGGACAACATGACAAAATGCACTGATGCAAGAGGGACCAAGGAACAGCATTTTCATAAACTGTAGACTATGTTAGTGAGAAGTGAGGAACAACACAAACTCTTTATTGTGCCCAGAGTCTTGCCAGACAAGTTAAATACAAGGACCAGCAATTAATGAAAAATACACTATCACCAGACACTGTTCTTTTTTACTCTGAATATGACACTGATAGTGATGAGATAATTAATTATTACTGTGATTTTAGTCAAAATATTGAGCCAAGTGACAGTTCCAATGGTTGATTACATGACACTCATATTGTTAACTCATTATATAGCCAGGTGGCAGCTCCAGGTGTTTCTGCACTAACATCCTACTGACACCTCTAGGCCTCAAATATTGCTTGTTAATATTTGCATTAATAATTCTAAAACCATGCTACATACAACATATTAAAAGATTTCATCTTAAAGTTTACATAATGGCAAACACAACTCTGTTGATATTTAACCTCAGTCTAGTGCAGATCAATATAAGCTAATCGTTGTGCATATAACATATACTTATATTGTCATGAATTTCATAAATATGTTGGCAACCAAGTAGCACAGACAAAACTGCTTAGCCTCATATAGCTAATCTGGGTGAAAAAAGTACTGCAGATGGTATATGTAGAACCTGAGTGTGTGTTGAGATACTGTAAGTTGTTTATAAAATATTACAAACATAGTTACTGTGTTTACTGTGACTTAAAATCCAGTTTAAGACTTAGAACTTAAAGAATCCTACCACTATCAAAACAAGTTGTGCTGAAGCGGTTGACATTTACACTTCTTTAGTAACCTGTATAGCTCTAGAGATGTGAATATCTGTTTGAAATATGACAACATAATTAGATTCTATCAAAAACCTTAGGTTCCACCCATTGGAAGTTACAGTACAACATTCCAGAGTTCCATTGGAAGGAGTGAGTTAAACACTAAATTTCCAGACATTTGCAAACATGCCTTATTATTGAAGTTACTATTTTTGCTCATCTGCTCTTAATAAAATGCCTGTAATATTTTTCTTTTATAGTCTTCCAAAAATAAAAATAAATAAATAAATAAATAAATAAACAAACAAATAAATAAATAAATAAATACATAAATAAATAAATAAAAGTGGATAGCGCCATGGTGCAGTGGTTGCATTGTCGCCTCACAGAAAGAGGTTCTCCGGTTCAGTTCTCGGCTGGGGTGCCTTCTGTGTGGAGTCTGCATGGCCTCCATACTCTGGTTTCCTCCCACATCACAAAGACATGCATCTGGAGCTTTTCTCCCTGGGCCTCTACTGAAAATTAGCTTTGTTCCAAGTCAGACTTGCCCAATAAATAAAAATAAATAAAACATGTGTTCATCTGTGCCTAAATACAAAAATTGTAATAACATTTTCTTATGCAAGTCTTCTTAAAGTAGTTATAACCTAGCAAAGAAATATATGATAAACTAAGGCTAAAGCCAGAAATGCAGAAGGCCAAGATGAGAGTTAACATATACAGTTCAAAAAGAGTACTGCATCCTAATTGCTGTTTTGAAGAGAGTTACAGAGTGAAAGGCAGAGTAAAAATTTTTTCATATGTGTTAGAGGGAAAAAACTCTATCTTTTGGGTTGTAGCCCAGCAAAGAAAGATAGACTGATTGTGAAAGCAAACACTGAGGTGGCAGAAGAGGTGAAAGAGTATAAACATGATAGAATAAACTAAGATTCAGAATAGAGAAACGTTGTATCTGAGCAACTATTACTTGAAAAACATGTGATTCCTTTTAACTAATTTATAAATATAGCAATTGTTGGCCTTTTGCCAAAAAAGCTTACTACTTATGACTGTGGCGCAACCCCATCTCCCCACAGTTTATCTCTTTTGAAAATGCCACCAACAGCTGTTCTAATGCTAACATGAATGTGTTCTATTTTAAATACATTGTGGGAACCCAGCCTAGTCATCCATAAAAGGAAGATTTTAAGTAGTCTGATAAAGCAATATGTTGTGTAGGTCACTGTTAGCCTATTACTCCTCAAAAGAGAACTAGCCCCAGTGATATTGTAAATGTTAAAGTATCTTAGAAAGTCTTTTGGCAACCTATACTCATAACTGGGAATTTTGAGAGATGAGCATTAATAGCCCAGCAAATTACCTGTTGGCATTTGTTGTATCAGAAAAGACTTGCTATGGCTTTTCAACCCAAAGAATTGCTTAGGTGGTTAATGATTGGGCCAGATTGCAAGCACAATATAGCCATTGATTAAAAAAGAAACTGGAAGAAAATGCAGGAAGCAAAAGTTCATGTGTTATGTATGAAATTAACCATATTATGAAGCTGCCCCTGTCCCCCACTGGCTCATAAGTGGTATTATTTTGTTCTCTCTGTATTCAAAGAAGTAAATTATTAAAAACTTCTCTTACCTGTTAAAAGCTTATTGGACATGTACATCTGTGCAGTGGGATGTTATTTATTCATGGTTGTCATGGTTTTATTTTTATGGCTGTAAAAAGTTATACCCATCAGTGCAATACCTCAGTTGATGCACCAAGGAATCCCATTATATTTATAACTTATATCTGTGAATCTGCCTCACTAAACTAGATTCAGTCAACGGTAGTGATTTGCATTACTGACTTGTTCAGAGAGGCAGTTGTGCAGGAACTGACGTCAGCATTTCTGCAAGATTACATGACCTTAGTTGTCTTACTATCACTGTAATCTTCATCGATATTCATAGGCACCTCCTACAAAGCTCATATTGTTCCTACTAAAACTCTATCAGCCTCACATTCTCATCTACCTCCTCATCATGTCTTCGAGAACTATACACCTGTCTAGGACTGTATCAGATAAATACTCCCTAGAACTATACACCTATCTAGGACTATATCAGATAAATACTCCCTAGAACTATACACCTATCTAGGACTATATCAGATAAATACTCCCTAGAACTATACACCTATCTAGGACTATATCAGATAAATACTCCCTAGAACTATACACCTATCTAGGACTATATCAGATAAATACTCCCTAGAACTATACACCTATCTAGGACTATATCAGATAAATACTCCCTAGAACTATACACCTATCTAGGACTATATCAGATAAATACTCCCTAGAGCTATACACCTATCTAGGACTATATCAGATAAATACTCCCTAGAGCTATACATCTATCTAGGACTATATCAGATAAATACTCCCTAGAGCAATACACCTATCTAGGACTATATCAGATGAATACTCCCTAGAACTATACACCTATCTAGGACTATATCAGATAAATACTCCCTAGAACTATACACCTATCTAGGACTATATCAGATAAATACTCCCTAGAACTATACACCTATCTAGGACTATATCAGATAAATACTCCCTAGAACTATACACCTATCTAGGACTATATCAGATAAATACTCCCTAGAACTATACACCTATCTAGGACTATATCAGATAAATACTCCCTAGAACTATACACCTATCTAGGACTATATCAGATAAATACTCCCTAGAACTATACACCTATCTAGGACTATATCAGATAAATACTCCCTAGAACTATACACCTATCTAGGACTATATCAGATAAATACTCCCTAGAGCTATACACCTATCTAGGACTATATCAGATAAATACTCCCTAGAACTATACACCTATCTAGGACTATATCAGATAAATACTCTCTAGAACTATACACCTATCTAGGACTATATCAGATAAATACTCCCTAGAACTATACACCTATCTAGGACTATATCAGATAAATACTCCCTAGAACTATACCCCTATCTAGGACTATATCAGATAAATACTCCCTAGAACTATACACCTATCTAGGACTATATCAGATAAATACTCCCTAGAACTATACACTTATCTAGGACTATATCAGATAAATACTCCCTAGAACTATACACCTATCTAGGACTATATCAGATAAATACTCCCTAGAACTATACACCTATCTAGGACTATATCAGATAAATACTCCCTAGATTCATACAAACCTTTTCATTTACTTCTGTAACTATTGTATGCAGCTGTTTTGTATGCATGTGATTTTTTTTCAAAGCATGTTAATTACTATCTATATTGTTCATTGGATCTTATAAGTATGCTCACCTGGGATATTCCTGAATTGGCTCGTTTTGTCCAGTGCACTACGCTAGTAAATGAACATAACTAACTAATTAAACTGTATTGTCACTACATTCTGTGCCTTCCTTTCTTCCCTAACATAATGGCCCCTCTTTACTAATTTACTTAGAAAGTACTGCACCACCATACTGTAACATAATACTGCACCTAGTCTTAATTCCTTCTATCTTCAGTCCCATTTAGTCATGCTTTCAGTTTCAAAGGTATTCACAGTCACCCTAGTATTTCAGGGCCATCATTGCGTAATTCTGCACTGAATTTAAGCTGCAATGGTTTAAACCATTCTTCTAACCTTGTTAAGACTCTTCATCAATTTCTGTTTACCTAGTATCAGCCTTACAACATGATTTATTGTCATCAGGAAAAAAAACAAAAAAATGTTTCTTGTACCTATCATCTGCAAAGTCACTTATAAAGAAAGTGAAATGGACCTACTAGTACCATTTGCAATACCCCACCTTTCCCATGCTTTATCTGATTTAACCCCATTTATTTTTACTCTCAATGTCCTGTTGTCAGGACAATGTTTGCTCATTCCTCTACCACCATTGTAACTACTCCATCTGTTTCTGATTTGTGTACTTAGCTTTTGCACAGTCCAGTGTTAAATGTTCTTTTAAAATCTAAGACCATTTTTGCTCTAATACCATGGTTTTCCCTTCAAAGAGCTATCTTAAATTGCTAGCTATTGTGAATTTATGTTGCCTTGCTTCCACTCTATTGGTTTCATGCTATTCAAAAATGCATGTGCTTTACAGTATTTCCATGGTTTTCCTAAAACTGACAAAACAATAATTTTTGGCCTTTGTCTTGTTTGCATTCTTGTAAAGTGGAGTCACAGCTTTCTTTTTGTAGTCTTGTGAAATTGTAACATCTTTCCATGATTTGCTTAAACAGAGAGCAAGTGATAGCTGTTCCCCCCTCGGTTCTCCAAGGTAAATCACATAAGTGCTCTACCACACTGTGCACCTTTATTTTTCAGAGAACTGGCGGGACTTTTTTTCTGTTAAAGAACTAGCATTAGCTAGCTTATCCTACTATTTCTGGGATAGTCATATAAAGGCTCTGTGCTTCAAAACTGTTTTTGTACCCTCAAAGTCCATTTCATTTAGCTTTGATATTCATCTGTTTGTTTCTTTATTTCCTGTTACATTTATAAATTGTTCTATCTCTGTTCCTGATTGAGTTTGTTATATTTTCCTTAGTTTTGGGGACTGTATTTTCTGCCTGACTTTTCTGCTTCATTTTTTGCTTACTTTATATTTTTTTCTATGTTTCAGTCAACTCATTTTAATAAGGATTGCACAAACTTGTTTAAGTGAAAAACTATCCCTGACACAACAAGAATGATAATGTGAAACTGATGTCACAATTCAATCAATGCCATTCATCAAATTCCACTAACTTTAAATGCATTGAAAAATGGAGCTATAATTTCTAAAATGTGTTGGGGAGACTGGGTCTATGTTAGAAGAGTGAAGCAACTTAAGAGCGAATGCTCTTTCGTCAACACGTAAAACCCAAAGTCTGAAAAGAGCGAAGTTACGGAACAGCAATTCTTTTCCAAGGGAAAAATATCACTGTTCCAAAACAAGACAAAAAAAAAATTATAAACACAAAATAAAGTGGGGGGTTGTGCCCCCACACCTCCCTACTTAAATATACCAACTCCGAGATCACACCACAGTGAAGAAAACAGCAAAGTCCTGAGAATGGCCCAGCAATTTTTTTTCACTGGGAAAAAAAATCGCTGTTCCTTAACTTTGCTCTTTTCAGACTTTAGGCTTTACGTGTCGAGGAAAGATCATTCGCTCTTAAGTAACTATGCTCTTCTAATATAGACCTGGGGAGACTTTGCTCCCATAATCCTCTTAATTATTTATTGTTAACTGATCAACTGCTCCCACATCAGGTCATCAGTTATTATTAATTGCATAATGCATAAAACCTGAAAGGTGTATGTGGAATTATAGTAGTAGCCAATCAGAAGATATTAGGAATGAGACGTTTATCAAAGTTCATGAGTCAGACAAGTTTCCCCATATGTCCTAAATGTAATATGTTTTCTTTGATGTTTTAATTCCTTGTTATTTGACAACTTACTTTTTCTTCTTTTTGAACTGCATGCAGAAGCTTGTTTAGTCAAGTTTGTAGACACGTTTTAACAGTGAAAATGGACTTGATTCTGGACTTTGCTGGAAATGAATTTTCACCCATAATTAATTCCCCTAGTAATCTTAAAAATAGTTTTGACTTTTAATATGTCTGTGTGTTCCTTCATGCAATTTTCTTTATGAAAATTTTATTAAATTATTTAAATAATGAATAACAGATAAGTAAACTATAAAACATCAAAAATTATATACAACATTGTCTATATGTAAACTGTAATATGCAAAGCAAAACTTTGAACTACAGCTTAAATAATTAACATAAATTATGCATTAATACCTATCTAACCCGTGGTGGTGGTGCTGCGGTAGCGTTGTCACCTCACAGTAAGACGCTGTCCGGTTCGATTCTCAGCTAGAGCGTCTTCTGCGTGGATGGGCGTACCTTCGTTGAAGGTTGTGCGTCAGGCTTGGCAAGCCGGTACGTAAAAATCAACTGCCAGTCATTAGCGGACTGGAGTTCCGCTGTGGCGACCCCTAACCGGGAAAAGCCGAAAGACACATACATGCATTAATACCTATCTAATAAATAATTACATTTTATCCATCAGTTATATTCAGAAATTAGTATGTTCATTCTTATCTTGATGTAGATAATTCATTTTGACAAACAACAATGGTAATATTGAGAAATTCGACGAGTAGAGGATTAAACTCTATTTTCCAGTATTCTGTAATTAACTTCCAAGAAATGGTTAGCAAACTGAAAAGACAAAGTGATTGAGACCTAGGTATATATCTAGAAATTTCAGCATTAAGCAATATTACAGTTTTAGTTAAAATAAATTTGTCAGACCACAATGTTTACATGAAGAATTGAATCAGTCCTCAGAATGGAAGACTCACTTGACAATCAAAAAACATGCATTGCCAATCTGCTTTAGCTAATGATTTACATTTCCAATAACCAGTACTTTCTTTTTCTTTCTACAGTTTCAATTTTATGTGGGGTAAAAAGCTGTCTGTAAGATCTTCCAGAGTATATTTTCCAAAATTAAAGAAGTAGTAGTTTCACAAGAACATGTTAAAGAATAATATTTTTATCAAGTGCAGTTATAATTGAATTGCATACTAATAAATCATAGTCCCAGTAATTATCATTGATGTGACATTTATATTTTTTAATTATTATATGATAGATAAATACGATTTAATATTTTCAGCATTAGTTTCAAGATTATTAAGGAAATTAATTGGAAATTCATTTTGAGCAAAGTCTGACATCAACACATTTTCAGTATTACAAAATTGTCTGCTAACCTGCATTGTAAACTAATTATCCAATTCTAAATCATACTTGCTCATTAAATAATCAGTGGTCTATATTTTAGTCTCCCTTTAAGACTGATTCAAACAACATCAATCTTTACTTTTAAAAGTCATTTTATTAAAATTCAAACTTCAAATACATATTTGATGTGAATGTTATAGGGAATAAAGGAAAATCCAAACTTTTACCGCATGATACCGTTATATAAAATGTTTATATTTTTAAATGATTTTAGTATAGTATCGATATAAGTGGAATCAATTAGGCTATTAGTAACTTTAATGACATATTTCTTCAACAACCAGCACAGATTGTTTTTTAATATTTGAGTATGATATAAGATTCCTTCCAATTAGCCAAATAATTAGAATTGAACCTAAAGGTAATAGTTTAGATAACCAAGGCTGTATCATATAGGTTGCAACACCCATGCAATGGCCCAGTAATCAATGAGCCTCAATCCTCACCACTAGCACCAGTTAGGGGCGTCCACATTGGGAGGATAACAAGTACACACACAGTAAAGTACAACTTCCCTTAAGAGCACACAGAGATCACAGTCAGTCTGGGGCTGGTTTCTCCCTTTCTCTCCAGATCCCCAATAAGACTCCCCACTGGCACAGCTATAGGATTCAGATCTCAGGCTAGTAGTCAAGTCAAAATGTCCAGCACCCTCTCTGTCTAACCAGTGCTTCATGTCCCTGCCAAGTAGCTGACACACACACACTTTTAGATTTGATTTATATACAAACACACAGACACTCCTGGGGAAGGCTGACAAAGATTTTCCAGCTATGCCCCCTTCTGCCCAGACGATAAGCTAGTATTGACTGCCACCAACTACCCTTATCAGCTACTATAAAGGCCCTTACCAAAGGGTGTCCAATTCTACTGTGCAATGTTATTATTATCCACTTGGTAAGTGTGACTAAGACTTGAAGGCTATTTAGGAGCGGCCTATACAGTGTTGCCAAATACATGCAAGTACTCTTAAGAGCTTAAATAACTTTACACACAAACCAGCCACAGTGAAAAGGTTTAAAATATTTAATAATAAATAATAAAAACACAAGACATCAATTCAACACAGTGATAATAGAGTTCAAAAATCACAGGAAAACACTTTAAAACATATTTGAACTGTTTCTTACTGAAATTGGTACACCTTGTTTGCTGTAGCATAGACTAGATCCAGGCCTGCTGAATCTAGCTTTGTTTGTATGCTTGTTGTTTGTTTGCTTGTTATTTCCCTGAAACGCTAATTCCACCTAAAACGCGGCTTTTCAGCGCTTCTGTGGATCCCTAGTGATATCTGCATTGCTTACTGTACTTATTTCCTTGTTTCACTTGAAAGAAAGTTACTGTTTTGTCGTTTTTGCATTTAAGTTACCTGTAACACATTGCATTTAAGTTACCTGGCACTTGCTCATTAAAGCAATTATATAAGTCAGCACTAAAAAATTAAAAGCACTACACCCTCACAAACTCCCCTTGAGTACCTTGTTCCCCATTGGCCCTTTTTTTCAATTATAAAGGAATTCCCAATACTATTCTAGCATGTCCAAAGGTCAGTTGTCAATCTCCTCTCCGGTCCAGCTGGTGAATCTGGGAATCTTGAGGCAATGTTACAACTGCGTCAATTACACAGGCAACCCTCTCCTCCTCCCAACAAATTCCAACACATGTGAGAGATGCAACCATATAGCCAAACTGGAGGCTAAGCTCTCTCAACTCAGTACTGGCATAACCAGTCAGGAGGAGAAGGAAACCACACTCACTACAATTCCAGTCTCACATAGACCTACCACGACAGCAAACCAAACACATAAACACACAAAGTCATACTCGGAGGCTCTAAATAAAAATCTGCCTAAGCAGCAGAGACCTCCAAAGCAGACACCCAAGCAACCGCTATCCCAAAACAAAACACGTGCAACACATAGCTCACAAAGCCAGTGTGCCGAACAGTCACAGCCCTTAAGGTTAAACAACACACCTGATACACTTGTAATAGGTGACTCTATCGTCAGGCACACTGATGACCCGCTCACCAGGCTGAACAAGGAGAAGGTCATGGTGATCTGCCTGTCGGGCTCTAGGATCCGTCACATAACACAAGCACTCAGGTCACTCCAAGGCAAGTACAAATATGACTCGGTCATTGTCCATGCTGGTGTGAATGACCTGAGACGTACTTCCCTGGACTACATGAAAAGAGA
This sequence comes from Protopterus annectens, assembly GCF_019279795.1. NCBI lineage: Eukaryota > Metazoa > Chordata > Ceratodontiformes > Protopteridae > Protopterus > Protopterus annectens. The sequence continues at coordinate 30,640,746 of NC_056748.1, forward strand.
CATAGAGGAGCTCTCTGAGCATGTAGCCCAGGCCGGTATGACCCTGACCTTCAGTAGCATCTTACCCTCACCAAGAATGATGCCACAATATGAAGACAAGATGATCAATTTCAACAATTGGCTTAAGTATTGGTGTCATTCAAAGGGGATCCAATGCCTGTCAGCCTGGGATGACATGCTCGACAAGCCACGATGCTTCGCTAGGGATGGCATGCACCTGTCACCCCTGGGCTTTCGGCTATTGGCAAAGGCTCTTGCTTCCCCCATAGTGCCTTTTTTAGGCAAGGCTCAAAAGACAAACCCACCTCCATAGGTATCACAAGGGATAAGAAACTAAGAGTAATGCTACTCAACGCCAGAAGTCTAAACCTCAAGATGCATGCACTCAAAACTCTCCTTAGCATGGAGAACATCGATATCTGTGCAGTAACAGAAACCTGGTTCAAGGCTCCCGAGAGCACCCCAGCACTACCAGGTTATACCTCATACCATGCTTTTTGGCCCCAAAACTTGGACCAAACCACAAAAGGAGGGGGCAGTATCAATATTCGTCAAAGATACTCACACCTCCAGGTTGGTGGCACAGCACGAAGCATCAGAGACTATCCATGTGCAACTAACAGTGGGTAAAACTGCCTTCCAGTTTATAGCCTGCTACAGACCACCCTCCCAAACCCAGGAACCCCACTCAGCCTTCCTGAGAACACTGGAAAATATGAAGGTCTCTCCAAACACCATTATATTGGGTGACTTCAACTACCCAAACATAGACTGGGAGCATTACACTAGCTCCAACACCCTAGCCCAAAGGTTCCTAGAATTTATAAACTCAAATGCTATGGAACAACTTGTTACCACTCCCACAAGTGGGGAAAACATACTGGACCTGATTATCACCAACATGGGGACTCTATGCTCCAGACCAGAAGTGTATCCCTCATTGGTAAGATCAGACCATAAACTAATCTCACTGGATATTCACATCCCGACCCCACCCCCTGCCCAGAAAACCACAGTGAAAAACTTCTCTAAAGCAAATTTCACACTCCTCAAAACCGAAGTGGAATCCTTCAAAGCCCCCGAGCCTATGGGAAATACGGCCCAGACCGCAGAATCCTTTATAAACGCATTCTATGAACACCTTCAGGAATGCATGGATCATGCAATCCCATATAAAACCAAGACCCAATCCTCCAAAGGCAGACTTCCTGTCTGGTGGACCCCAGCCATAAACAAACTATACAATAGAAGGAGGAAGCTACTACATGATAGAGCAAAATCCCAAAAAGGGAAGGCATCTCTGATCAGTATTAGCAAAAAACTACGGGCACTCATAAAATCGTCTAAGGCCAGCTTCGAGAGAAAAATTGCACAGGACACTATGGATAATCACAAGGCTTTCTTTAGTTATGTTAGGAACCTGGGTGGGAATTCCCAGATATGCTCAGAATTAGTCCAAAATGACAAAAAATACATCAAGCCCACAGACATTGCCAACATCCTAGCTGACAGGTTCAGTGCAAACTCCCCCCTCCACCAAAAGGGCAAATATCTATCCCAGCAGAGTGCTGCCCCCCTGACATCTCAGATGCTCAGGTAAGAGCCGCCCTCTCCAAAGCAAAAAACACAGCATCAATGGGACCAGACGGTGTCCCGGGCTGTGTCCTACATGAACTCCAAGAAGAGCTAAACCCAAACATAAAACTACTGTCCAATCTCAGTCTTACTACAGGATATGTACCCAAAGAGTGGCATACAGCAATAGTGGTCCCTCTCCACAAAGGTGGTGCCTCAACAAATCCTGGAAACTATTGCCCCATAAGCCTGACTAGCTTGGTCTGCAAAGCTATGGAAAGGATCATCATGAACCTCATAAATAAAGATATTGGGGACCTACAGACACTGGATCCTACCCAGTTCAGCTTTGTTAAGGGCAGATCCTGCCTCTTAAAACTGGTCGATTTCTTTGAAACAGTCACCAAGGCCATTGACGAGGGGAAGGTGGTCCACACAGCCTACCTGGACCTCGCAAAAGCCTTCGATATAATACCCCACTCGGGCATTATAGATAAGCTCACCAGCTTAAATATAAACCCCTATGTCACTAGATGGGTTGCAAACTGGCTCAAGGACAGAACCCACATGGTTAGAATTGCTGGAGCCATGTCAGACTCCAAACCAGTTACAAGTGGCATCCCACAAGGCTCAGTCCTGGGACCTCTCTTGTTTGGTATATATTTCTCGGAGGTACAGGCCAACACGGAACGACTGTGGCTGACCAAGTTCGCAGATGACTGCAAACTGGGCGCCATAATCGACTCTACAGCCGACACAAGCATCCTCCAAAAGGGCCTCATAGAAACAGACAATTGGTGCCAGAGCCATGGCCTCAAGCTAAACACCAAAAAGTGTATAGTCATCCCCTTTGGCAAAAACAAAGTGCCCACAAATTACCACATAGGTGGTAATCCATTAAGTACAGAAGAAGTAATTAGGTACCTGGGGACCCAAGTTGATAGCAATCTCTCATTTGACAACCACGTGGCCAAAGTGGTTAAAAAAACATTTTATATAGCCCACCTAATCATGAAGGGATTCACATCTAGATCAGGGGAGGTCATCGTGCCTCTTTACTCATCCCTCATCAGGCCCATAATTGAGTACAATGCCCCTTTTGGGATGTACCTTACCAGACACCTGCAGCAACTGCAAAGACCCCAAAAGTACCTCACCAAGTGGATCAAAGGGCTCAAACAGATGCCATATGCTGCCCGGTTAAAGAAACTCCAGCTCTACTCAGTGGCATACCGCCTGCTCAGAGGCGATCTGTGCCTGACGTATAAAGCCATGTCCAACCCAGAATTAATGGACATGCTGCACCTCAGAAAATCCAAATCCCATCGAGCTACCTGCTCGAGAGACTTGAACCTCAGCACTGAAATAAATAGGACATGCTGGAGGGACAGATTCATAACCCAGAGGCTCCCTTCACTCTGGAATAAAATCCCAGTCCAGGTTAGGCAGAGTCCCTCATTGACTCTCTTCAAGAGGAATCTTGATGAGTGGATGGGAGATCGTAGGTTTACCCCGGGTATCACTTCTGTGTCACTGTTAGACAGAGGCACAGTATACTAACCTCAAAAAAGGGCATAGCAAAATTAATTTAAAATGAGTGGCAAAAGCCAAACACACTCCGGCTAGGCTTATAAATGCCCTAGGCAGATAGCCTAGTATGAACCTATGAACCTATGAACCTATATTGTAGGACAGTATGACATAAATATAGAAAACAGTTAGACTAATCTGGCTATATTTCTATATATCTCTAAGAGAAATACTAAGATTTAAATAACTTTACTTACAGAGCAAAGCAAGTGCTAGTGAGTTGTCAGATCTGAAGACAAATACAAAATGCCAAATCTTTCGCTCTGAGAAAGTCTTAAATTGATAGTAGACATTACTGCTGAGTCATTTCTGATGACATCACTGTTGACAAGCCTGCTTAAGTTTCCCAGGCTCACATAATTTAAAATTTAACATTTTTTTGTAATCTGCACCTGCCAAGAAGCCACTGCAATAAAATACACTTTGCATGTGAAACCTAGTAATTATCTCTGTCTTAGGACAATAGAAAGAATTTCCTAGCCCAGACATCCTGTCTCTGAGCATGAAATGACACACAGTTGTAAATTCTTTTCTTATCAGCTTTTTTCCAGCAGGGTGCACTGTGGTTACATTTTTGGAAGCTCAGAACATAACACAGTTTTCTTACATTTGTTACACAAGCCTGTGGATCATATTAATATTTACAGTGACATAGAAGTATCTACAAAATTCTATCTAGGTGGGCTAGCAGCCCCTCAGTTTTTCACATAGGTCAAGATCAGGATTCCAATGACACCATTTTCCAGTCCCTAATATGATAACCTAATACTACTCTAGGCCTATAAGGATGATATAAAATCTCAAACAGGTATTATTAAATTATTTAATACATTCCTTCAAATGGTGTAAAGGAGTGGATTGTACAGTCTGTGTGTGTGTGCGTGTGTGTGTGTGTGTGTGTGTGTGTGTGTGTGTGTGTTTTAGACAAAATGACCATTTTAATGAAAATGAATCTATTTCTGTGGAGAAAATGAAGTTATTTCATGTATCAATCCATGACTTAATATCTTCCAGAATATTCTTAAAAGTATATTTTTTGATTTCATTAAGGTTATTAGTAAGGGTAATCTCAAAATATCTGATCTGTTTATTAACCCATCGGGTGATGTGCAGAGCTGTAGTAACTACAGAGGGATTAAATTGATCAGTCACAGCATGGAGTTATGGGAAAGAGTAGTGGAAGCTAGGTTAAGAAGGGAGGTGATGATTAGTGATCAGCAGTATGGTTTCATGCCAGGAAAGAGCACTACAGATGCGATGTTTGCTCTGAGAGTGTTGATGGAGAAGTACAGAGAAGGTCAGAAGGCGTTGCATTTTGTCTTTGTGAGCTTAGAGAAAGCATATGACAGGGTGCCTAGAGAGGAGTTTTGGTATTGTATGAGGAAGTTGGGAGTGTCACAGAAGTATGTAAGAGTGGTACAGGATATGTACGAGGGTAGTGTGACAGTGGTGAGGTCTGTGGTGGGAGTGACAGATGCGTTTAAAGTGGAGGTGGGATTACATCAAGGATCAGCTCTGAGCCCTTTCTTATTTGCAATAGTGATGGACAGGTTGACAGACGAGATAAGACAGGAGTCCCAGTGGACTCTAATGTTTGTAGATGACATTGTGTTCTGTAGTGAAAGTAGGGAACAGGTGGAGGAGACCCTGAAGAGGTGGAGATATGCTCTAGAGAGAAGAGGAATTAAGGTCAGCAGGACTAAGACAGAATATATGTGTGTAAATGAGAGGGAGGATAGAGGAATGGTGAGGATGCAGGGAGTAGAGTTGGTGAAGGTGGATGAGTTTAAATATTTGGGATCAACAGTTCAGAGTAATGGTGAGTGTGGAAGAGAGGTGAAGAAGAGAGTACAGGCAGGATGGAGTGGGTGGAGAAGAGTGTCAGGAGTGATTTGTGACAGACGAGTACCAGTAAGAGTGAAAGGGAAGGTCTACAAGAGGGTAATGAGACCAGCTATGTTATATGAGTTGGAGACAGTGGTATTGACAAAAAGGCAGGAGTCAGAGCTGGACGTGGCAGAGTTAAAGATGTTAAGATTTGCACTGGGTGTGATGAGGGTGGACAGGATTAGTAATAAGTATATTAGGGGGTCATCCCAGGTTGGAAGATTTGGAGACAAAGCCAGAGAGGCAAGATTACGTTGGTTTTGACATGTGCTGAGGAGGGATGCAGAGTATATTGGAAACAATATGCTAAGGATGAAGCTGCCAGGTAACAGGAAAAGAAGGCCTAAGATAAGGTTTATGGATATGGTGAGAGAGGACATTGGTGTGACAGAGCAAGATGCAGAGGACAGGAAGAAATGGAATCAGATGATCCACTGTGGTGACCCCTAATGGGGCAGCCAGGTTGTAATATAAAAACAAGGTGTTTGATCTAGTTTCATTTCAAAAGCTGAGCAGAGTCATTCCTGGTTAGTTTTGGAGGGGCACTGTTTTGAAATATCAGTTTGTCGTTGTAAGAAAAAGGTTTTATAATATACATACATTTTATTTCATTATATAATATTTTATCATTGCAATTCATTTTTATACATACTTCTGAATTTGTGTTTTTATTTACACTCATGAGTGACTGAATATATATATATATATATATATATATATATTGTTAATTTTTTTAAATAAGCATGTATCTTTAAGAAAGAGAGGCCAGCTGTAGTGTGATTATTTGAACTGCTATAAATAGGACTTGGTGCTGTTTTTAACAGATTTGATGAGTTTGATTCACCCTGTATACAGAAGAAAGCACTTAATCATGATAAAACATATATCATCTTGGATTATCCTGGCGCATCTCATCTTGTCAGTGTGCTTTTTCTACTTTTTCCATTCGTAGTTAACACACTGAGATGTACAACAAATATTTGCCTCGTTTTTAGTTATTTGTACATTTGTTTGTCATCCCAGGATATGTATTCAAAGAGCCCAAGAGCAATATCAGGGTCTTCCAACAACCAGATGGATTTAATTCTACTTATTCAACACAATATTCACCAGTTACAGAAGGCTTTTAGTTTATTTAAATAACAAATGACTGTAGAGCGCAGAATGAAAACAAGGATTGAAATATAACTAATTTGAAACCTAATCACCTGCAACAAAATATTTCATCTTCCACCAGTGAGGTAAGATGTGAAAACAGTGATGTTAACATCATGAATGACTGTGTTGTACCTTTGGATGAAAAAAAATCATTCCATTTTAAGGAACATGCAGTAGTTATAAAAGACACTGTAACCAAACAAATTGACAAGTTAGAGAAAATGTTGTTCAAATACCAATCCCTACAAATAGGCAATCATTATTTAAGGTACTTTATAAAGGTAAAAAGAGTACCTAAAGGACTTCATATACAAAAAGTACTATTTGGTGTGCCAGGCGACTTGCTATATTACAAAGAAATTATTGAACTGTATGGCAGAACTAGTTTGGAAGTATTAACCATTATGGCTAGAGAAAACTTTTGTAAAAAAAATACATTGTCTCAACGATTCCATTACCAATGACCTAATTTTCCCTTCCATGAAAGATAACTATAATAATATTTTTACAATTGACAAACAAGCAAATATTATTCAACAACAAAAACTGAAAAAAAAATTGAAAGGGATAAGAAAGTCTATGATGACGACAGTGCAGATGCAGTTCCTCCTATTACAAAGAGCCGTGTGTAAAGCTCAAACTGAGTGACTGCTGAACAAAGTGCTAGTGGTGTTTGTGGTGGGGGGGGGTAACTATTTTGGATAATTTGTTAGAGTTTTCCCCACTACGATGATCAGAGAGAATAGCAGAGAAACCATATCAAGAGGGGAACCAGATATGTATGAACCACCACCAATCTACCATACAACATCATGGACAGAGAACCAATAACAGGAGTGGGGGAGATCGTAGTAGAGGGAAAAGGAAATAGAAACTTTAGAACAGACTGACCTGGTATCCAATCTTTGTTATGAAGACATTTACATATTTAATTACAGTGCACTAACTATAACACCTCTGCATTTTAAGCTACTTAAAAAAAGGCTTTACTTTTCTTCCCACCCCAGATTTAATATTGTTGACTTGTTTATTTGAACTTAAATTATATGCTAGAAAATGAAATCTTTGCCTCATTTATGATGGATGTGCCACACATCGTGGTACACGAATGGTAAGGACAAGTGCAATTAATCAACCTTTACATCCTATATTTTCACTTTTTGAGAAGAACTGTGAAGCAGATTTATGAGTAACATTCATACAATTCAAAAAAAGAGATTCCATAACTTGACAAAAGAGAAAAATGAACTTTTGAATGAATTAGCATTCAACATATAAGAATCATGAAGCCACTCAAGGGGGTGGTGTAGTCCTAATACATCATATTGATTACATCAGGTGAATGGACTGTATTTTGGCAGATGCAATTTTGTATCAAAAATCATCCAGAAATTAAATTAACATATCTTACAAGACTATTGACTGGCTGTGGGATAATTTGATCTTACAAAAAATAGTAGACATTAAATCGATCAACTTCTTGAAAGTAAAATCACTAATAATTCCAGCCATCTTTGGGATACCAAAGATTCATAACAGCACAGATAACCCCCCCTTAAGACCCACTGTCTTTTCTTTGGGATAGAAGACTGAGCCCCTCACAGGTTTATAGACAGTGAGTTAAAATCATTTTTTAGTCATAGTGAATCATGTAATAAGGGAGTTGGCATTTTCTACAACATATTAAGAAAGTAGAATATGACCATGATATTTTGTTGGTGACAGCAGATGCACAAAATCTATTCACAGTGATACCAAGATCATGGTATGGAGTTATTTTCTGAAGCTATTAATAGTGATGAGATCTTAGCGAACATTGATATTAGACTTGTTGAACCATTTATGCAATGTGTCCTGAAATACAACTATTTTAATTTTATATATATATATATATATATATATATATATATATATATATATATACAATTTTTCCATTGCCTTCCTAATATATTTTTCTAGTAACCACCATACATAGCAGAAATAGAACCTAATAAAAGGATAAATGATTAGGCCAAGGCTAATGAGTGAAGACCAAGTGTTCTTGGAAGAGCTTGCTAAAATAAAACAAAACAATGAAACAAAACACATTTTGTATCTCAAGGGATTATCCACACAACATCCTAGAGCAGGTATCTATGGAAATAAAGGAATATAGGAATAAAGAATTTCCCCTTTATTAAGTAACACTGAAGTTAATTCAAGGTCATTAAATTAAAACAACAATAATTTTTCAAACACAGTGGTTGTTCCAAGTGTGTGTAGTGGGGCAAATTCTATAGTGATGGAAATTATTAGAAAAAGCTGGGATAATGCAGTGATAACAGATGCCAACACTAAGATTTTAGGAACAAGCCTTTGATTTGTCTGTAAGTAAAGCTTACATTTAAAAGTGATTTTTGAAAGGAAGAAAGAACAGACTTTAATGACTCCCAAAAGGGGGAGAAATGTCAAAGTGAGGTGTATGTAAATATTGTAGCCAGCCACCCACGGACTACAACCTACCCTGAAGCATGTAATTATAAGAGTAAAGCCATAGTTTATTTAGTATACTGCCTGTCTTGTGAAGCCTTTTATGTGGGTAAAACAGACAGGCAGTTGAGCGATAGGATATATATGAACATCAGAATGATACCAAAAAGAAAATATGAAAACTGAAGAGTCAGATTGAGTTGAATTGCTACCCTCCAGGTTATCCTCTACAGTCTGCCAAGAGGGTAGGATCTGGTACCCCCTATCTGTTTATATAATACATTACTGTGGTGTCATCTGACTACACTTACAGAGGTCCTGGGGACCAAAGATGTTTTAAGACCTTTAAAGCACTGATGACAGCCAGCATTTCTCTGACATTCCTGTGCTTCAAATTGTTTTCTGCGAGCTGCAGAGCACCACAAGTCTGAACCATTTGTGGTGACTGACTGGTGGGAGGTCACAAGGGAATATGAAAGAGCTGGATTGCAGTCTATCTCATCCATGCTCCCTCTTTACAAATCCCAGAACTGAAATCTGAAGAGTGAAAAAGTATAGATGGTGATACAAAAACATCTGAGATACCATTGTAGTTTCCTAATGTATAGTCCCTCAAAAAGCAGAATGATTATCATTGATATCACATACCATAGGATCCTGATACATTCCCTGCCAGAAGTGGCTTAGGCTGGAAAAACTCCGGAAGAAATGTTGGGATGTTTCTAGTTGTCCTGGTGGAATGAAGGCTCTTCCCAAGGCTGAGTCTAACAGACATCCAAAGAAAATCTTTCTGTAAGACAGGATGAAAGAAGACATCTGCAAATTGATTTGAAACTTCAGATTGAGCTCCAGATTGAGAAGAAGTTCCTGAACAGTCACTAAAGATACCTAACAGCTGAAAAAAAAAGTCTGTGAGCATAAGACACACCCAGGTATGGGAAGGTATGAATGCCCTGGAATCTGCAGTAAGCAATGACTGGAGCTACGCATTATGTGAATACTCTTGGTTCAGCCAGGAGTCCAAAAGATAAAACAGAGGGAGCCAAGCACAGCAAATCTTAAGAAATGGCTGAAAAGCTTTGCAATAGGAGTGTGATGACAGGTGTATTTTAGATCCAGCTTTACCATGAAAGTGAGCTGAGCAATCTAAGGTGCAAGATTTTAAAGTAATAACATCTGGAACTTCAGGATATTGACAAAAACATTTGGAGCAGAAACATCCATCACTGGCCTCCAGGATCCTGGTTTGGGAAACAGAAATATCTTTGAATAATAGCCCTTGTGTAGAGGACTGAGATGCACTTGTTGCTCTGGTTCTACTGAGGCAGCAAGTTGTGTAGAATGGGAGAAAATTGATACATTTGGTTCCTTGGGAAAGGCAGAACCTCTTGAAAGGAAGGAGGGGATTCCCATTGCCAAGAATTTCCTTGATGGATTAGGGCCCTAACCCAACTGCCATAGTAATCTGATGTCATAAGTGAAGATGAAGTCTCAGAGACATAGGAAGATTGTAAGAGTATGATGGAGTATCCTGAAGAGGTGGATAGCCGTGCTGACTGTGGGGTTGTCCTTGAGATTTCAAAGCTTTGGATTTATTTTTTTGAGCTTTTATCCATTGTTTTTAAAACCCTAATTTGGCTCCTTCATAGGTTCATAGGTGTTTACTAGGCTAATGACCACTATTGTCTTTTTAAGCCTAGTCATGCATCTCGAATATCAAGTTGTGGTAGCCCTGATAAGTGTAAGCAGAGGCTAGGGAGATGAAATATTTACAAGCAGAGGTCTGGTAGATGAGCCATTTACAGGCTGCCTCTGTCCATTACAGACATAGGTACCAAACCAGGGATGAATTTCCTGTTGCTCATTCAATTGTCCAAGTTACACTTGACTTGGGTTAGGGACTAACTCTGTTTCACATGGATGGGAAGCCTGTTCCAGAGAAGAGGTGGTCTCTGTGATACATACCTGTTTCTCCAGCAGATCCTATTTATATCATAGGCAATGTTTAAGTCTTTGGAATGCATAATTCTTGTGCTGTTTGTTTTGTGTTTTGTGTATATGCAGGAGGACCAGCAGAGTATGCTCTGGACTTCTTACAGTGCTTGCTGTAGTTTTATGGGGTCTGACAATGCCTTGTATGCCAGACATAGATCTCCCCTCAACAGTAGGAGTCAGAATACAGGGATAAGGCTATGAACCAGTCTGTATAGGACATGTTACTTACACCCTGTATTCTTTAGGTGGGGGACCTCTGTGGATGTTCCAATTTTTGGATGCACCTGGTTAGGCACATACAAAAGGGGGATTATACTCCATGATCACCTAGATGCCATACCTTTGTTTATAAGTTGTACAATACAGAATTATTTTTTTACTACTATAGACATTTGAAGATCAAAGGCTAGATTAATGTGTATGTGTGTCCCCAAGTCCTTGACTACTGGGTTGACTCTTAAGGGTGTGTTGTCAATGTGATAGATACCAGGGTTGGATTGCTTCCTGAAAGTTACTATTATGCATTTCTTGACATTTAGTTTTAGTCCATGGCTCTGACACAAGTTATATGTCTCTATCAGCCCTTTGTGAAGAACATTAATGTCAGTGGGGTATTTTACGACTGCTCCCAATTTAGAGTCATCTGCAAATTTGATCAGCCAGAGGATCTTGACACTTACCTTGACTTCAGATAAGTAAATACTTAAAAGGATCATCCACAGGACCAGTCTTTGAGGAACGTCACTTGTGAATGGCCTCTTTGTAAAGGTGAACTCCCAAATTCTAACTTATTGGGTCCTGTCTGTGTGCCAGCTGGCTAACTACCAGGTAGTATAAGGGTTTATACTTAACCTCTTGAGTTTGCTAACAATGCCCAAGACAGGTATAGTGTCAAATGTCATAGATGTCAAGGTAGGCAGTTTGAGTAATTTTGCCTTCATCTGTTGGTTTGGTGACCTTCTCAAAGAAGTCCATCAGGATGAGTAGGCAAGACCTGCCCTTAAGAAAATAAAATTGGGTTGGGTCCAGTGTCTGGAGGTTTCCTACGTCATTATTGATGATTTCCATGATAATTCTTTCCATGGCTTTGCATATGAGACTATGAAGACTTATGGGTATCTAGTTTCCGGAGTCTGTGGATGACTCACCTTTGTGCAGAGGGATGACTGTTGCTGTTCTTCATTCATGAGGCATGAAGCCTGTTTGGATGCTACACTCAAACAGCAATTCCAGAGGGCCTGATAGGTCATGTTTCATTCTATTTACAAGGCATCCTGGGATATTGTCTGGGCCCACTGATGCAGTGTTACTGACCTGAGAGAGAGCATCGCGGACCTGTTCTCTAGTGATAGCAGTTGGAGTTATATTTGATGGTATTTCCTGAAGGGAGGTTGAGGGGGAGAGAAGGGTAAGGTTAGAGATGAATTTATCTACCAGTATGTTTGCTATATCATCTAACTCAGTATAGCTGGCTCCATTAACAATTGTGTATTGCCTTTGAGGTTATGGATATAGATAAAGAATGCCTTGTGTTTGTCCTTAGCCTGGGACACAAACTGATGTCAAATTTGGCTTTGGTAGATTTTATTTGTTCTTGGAGTTATTTGTTTAGTTTGATGAGAGTACTTTTATCCTGCTGGGTGCTACACCTAATTTTTTCCATGATTTTCTTACTTCTGTTATACGTCCTGTTGATGTTCTGATTTCACTAGGGTGGCTTGTTTTTTTGAGTTAGTTCTGTACTTATTCCTGGTTGGTACAGCTACATCTAGGCAGCTATTAACATATTTGTATATGGTTTCTTTGAATGGTTCTGTATAGGCAGCAGTGCTTTTAGGGTTTATGGGAGATTGACATTTTGTCAGGTTATCACTTAATAGTTTGAAATTAACCTTAGAGTAGTTCCTGAACATTCTAGTGTTAGCTGGGCTTCCAAGTTTTATTTTTATTTCAAAGGAGACCATTTAGTGGTCTGACCTTACCAGAGTGGACATTGAACTGAGAATTGCTATACTTAATGTAGGTTCACTGACAGGATGTAGCTTGAAAGTGGATGACATGATGATATGAAGGAGGCTGGACATTCTATGTATCCAGGAGATGAAATGGAAGGGCAGTGCAGCAAAGCCATTTGGCTTGGGATCCAGAGTCTACTACTCAGGTGGTGGGCAGGCTAGAAATGGTGTAGGAATTGTGATGAGAGAGAGGCTTCAGAAGGTGGACAGCACTCTCCCATTTTAATAAGGATTAGATCCAGTACGTTTGGTACAATCTGGTTCATGGAGTTTTTGTATACAAAATCCATGAATCTCTGTGCATACATGTTTGCTGTCATATATGATTCCTATTTAACAGTGAGGCATTTAAAATCACCCTGGATATGGAATTGGGATGGATGGTGAGTTTTTCCAGTAAGCTTAAATATGTATCATGGCTTTCCATGGTCACAGCAGGGAACCTATAGCTTGCAAGGAAATGGTATTGGAGTTTGCCTATGTTCAAATGCATCATCCTAATTGACCGGCTTTGATATATATTTAATTTTTATGTAAATCAAGACATCTCCATCTGTAGCATCTGTCTGTGTAGTAGCTGGTCTAAATGTGTAGAAGGACTTATAGCCTTGTACTGCCAGTGTGCTCTCCAAACTTTATACCATGTCTCAGTGACTGCACAGACATCAAGGTTAAGGAGAGCTTGTAGGGAGTGGAGCTCCTTGTTTAGAGTCTTAGCACTGAGCAGTAATGCCTTTATATTTTCTTGGTTTTCAATTTGCTATGTTGAAAGTACTTTTAGTTTGGCATTGCCTAAAAAGGGCATTATGGGGAGAATACAATGTTTTAGCTAATTTTTGAAAGCCTAGAGGGGAGGGGTGCAGACAATCCCTGGCAAAGTAGCATGGTCTATTGACCATCTCCTTCCATGCTGACATGTATTGTACTCCCTTAGAATGACATAAGAATCTAATCCCATTATTAAAGTCAATCATCTTTTGTTCATATTGTGGCATTATCTTTGTAGAAGGTCAAATGCTGCTCACTGCTAGACTCATATAGCCTGGGACACATACCTGAGAGCTCCATGATGTCTTTCTTCATATAGTCTAGGGAGGTACATCTTAGGTCATTTCCACCCACATGAATTATGACTGAGTCATACTGGTACTTGTGGTGCATTGACCTGATTGTGTGTGTGTAATGTGGTGAATTCTGGCCCCTGAAAAGAAACTGACTGTGACTTTTTCCTTATTCATTCTGGTGAGAGAGACATCTGTGTGCCTCACAATGGAGTCTCCAAAGACCAGAATGTTGGATTTCGTGCTGACTTGCCTTGTGGGTTTAGAAGTAGAAGCTCCATGATATGTGGCTGTATATCTTGATGTGGTTGTTGTTCTGAAGTAGTGCGTTTGGGGATGCTGAGGTCATTTGTTATGTATACTTTGTCTAGGAGGTCTTTGCGGTTTAGGAATGTCACAATTAAGTGTCTCAACATATGTAGTCTATGTATATATAGGAACAACTGCAAAAATCCAAATAGGAAAGAAGAACAACAGGTATATCCACCAAACAGTTTATTGTATCTCTGACGTCTCGGCCACAGCCTTCAAGGAGTACAAAAAACACATACAAATGCATCTCTATATATACATCTGTCAATAAATCAATCAACTCAATCAACTTGTTAATTAGAACAATTAATTAATTTAGCAACATTTTCCAATTAAAATCTTCATTCAGGCCTCCAGGGCAGAAAGTTTTAAACTTGAGAATGTATACAGTTTCCTTATATAACAGTTGTTGCTTAATATTTGAATCACCATATTTACAATATTTGATTTGTTCCAATACACAACCTTTTAAACCTTTACTATCGCTGCTATGAAAGTTTAAAAAATGCATAGCCACTGGGCTGTCTATTTTTTTATTATAAATATCCCTCACATGTTCAAGCAGTCTTGTTTTAAATAACCTCTTTGTTTCACCAATATAAAATTTTCCACAAGGGCAACAAAGGGCATAGATTACACCTTCTGAATTACAATGAAAGCTCTCCTGAACTTTAAAAGAAATGTTGTTAATGTATGGAAAAGATAAAGTTACAAACTGACATGCTTTGCATCTACCACACTGATGTGTTCCAATGCTACCAATATGTTTAGAAATGTTAGAAAGGGGGAAACTAAATTTACTTTTTACTAAAAAGTCCTTAATATTCTTTCCTCTTCTATATGAAAATTGTAAATTCACGTTTAACCAAGACTGAACACTGTTAAGGGAACAAAAATATTCCCCAAACTGTGTAAATATCTTTATAAATTCAGATGTAAAACATCCATATGTGGTGACTAAATATGTAGTCTATGTGTCTGCTTTGAATTGTGTGTGATTGGAGCAGAATGTGCACTACTAACAACTTGATTGATATTAGAAGTGCTTTTATGTGAGAGCTTTGCCTCCAGTAACATTGTGTAAATGCATCTCTCGCATACCTTATTTGTTTGAGAATTAGCTGGATGTCAGTAAACATGAGGCAATTTCTACATTACGTCAGGATGCCCATATCCACCAAACTGGTAATGGAGATGCTGGGAAAGTAGAAAAGTTCATTTACATGGCAGCAGGCCCTTTTTTATTGATTAGACGGTTGCAATGAGCTTCATTGTTAGCCAACCAGCATTCATTCCTAGCCTGGTTTGTCTTTTCTAACTCCTGTTTTTTCCTGCACACCTTCTTTTTTTGTTCACTTCCTGGACTTTTGCATTTCACCACCAGCTTTCCTCATGCACCTTATTTCCGTTCCTGGCTTGGACATGTATCTGTTCCATCGTCCTAACACATGCTGTTTTGAGGTGCTGCCATTCTTCTTCAGCTCCACCTATTGCCTCCTGTTCTTGGGGTGCTAGAGCCCTGAGTAATTCCTTGAACTTTTGTACTTTCTCTCCAGTCAACTTCCAGGTCTTCAGCCTGGTCTCAGTTGACCTTAGAGCCTTCTCTGACCACTGCTTGCAGGTGATTGTAGCAACCACTGGTTTATGCTATGGACCGACTGTTTCAGTGGGCATGACTTTGCAATCAAGGATTCTACCACAGTGCCTTTTCCTTACTAGGAGGATGTCTACCTGAGTTGCATGTTGGCCACTCTTGGATGTGATCTTGTGACTATCTCTCTTTCTGATCCATGTGTTGGCTACTATTAAGCCATTTGCCAGACAGAAGTCTAGAACGGATTCTCCTTTTTTATTCCTGTTGTCCCAGCCATGTGGACCCAGGCAGTCCTCATATCCTGTTCTGTCTGTCCTGATGTGCACAGTCAAGTCTCCCATTCTAAACACCAATTCATGTTGTCCTGCTTTATCTAGTAGGTCCTGCAACTGCTGACTGAATACACTCTCTTCCTCACTATCACAACCATGCTATAGGGCATAGTCTGAGAATATGAATACTACCCTGTCATTACACTGGATTCTGATTGCCATGACTCTGTTGATAATTCTGATGACATTCCTTACTGCCTTCTGAAGCCTCTCTCTCATCACAATTCCTACACCATTTCTAGCCTGCCCTCCACCTGAGTAGTAGACTCTGGATCCTAAGCCAAATGGGCTTTGCTGCACTGCCCTTCCATCTCATCTCCTGGATACATAGAATGTCCAGCCTCCTCCTTCATATCATCATGTCATCCACTTTCAAGCTGCATCCTGTCAGTGAACCTACATTAAGTATAGCAATTTTCAGTTCATGTTTGGCAGGTTGATTGATTTTACGTCCAGCTTTCACTCAACAGAGCTATCCCAGGTAACCCAGGCTGGGCAACTACACACTAGCCAGCCAGCAGCTTATTGACTCAGGGTTGTTGTGTTGCTCTTTATAGCAGGCATACACTGGCCAAAAGGGGCATATACACCCCTCCCACCATTAGCATGAGTCCCTGGCGTAGATTGGAGTAGGCTGGGTCCTCAACCCACTTATCACTAGTACCGCCCAAATATCCCAGATAGCATCCAAACCAAAGGGTAGAAAGGTCACACAGGTAAACCACTTACCACAAATGGCAAGAAAGACCCAGCCAAGCTACAGTCTTCACTGTATAATAATATTAAAGCTCATGTAGTGGGGGCCCATGGGATATATGCAAATAACCCTTTAAGAACATAACAGTGCTTCAGCTACATGGCTTCTGAATGCCTATGGCTTTTACTTTTTAATTCTTTAAGGTTATATTCAGGGCAATCTGAAACTGAGAAGAAACTTTTATGTAGAGGGAAAGACTGCTCCATAGAAGTGTTTTTCTCTGTGATACAAACCTTTTCCTCCATGTTCTATTTATTTTGCAAGACAGATTGAGATCCCTTGAGTGGATGTTTAGGATACCATCAGATTTGTAGATGTGTAATAGGCCTGACAGAATAGGGCCCATTGAAGCTCTATAGATGAATTCATCTGGTCAGACATAAACTGGAAGATATATACTTTCAAAGGGGGTAAAAGGGGATGATGATGATGATTATATACTTCCAACAACAAATATACCTAAAGATTTCTGGACTTCATAGATATACCTGATAAGTCATATATCCTGCCCACTATATCCACTCAGTATTGTTCCTCCAGTTGCACTGCCCTGCCTGTTGTCCTCCAGTAATAGCCAACCATCTTTACTTATTTTGTTTATTTATTTGATTCTGTTTACCGGGAAAGTCTGTATTGGAACCGAAATGCCTATTTTCAGTGGAAGCCTGGTGAGAAAAGCTTCAGAACAAGGATAGAAATACATCTTGACAATTCAAAAGAAAAACAGTGAAAAACATAATTTGCCAAGTATTGCAAAGCATAGATCATCTGTCTGTGACCTTCTGTTTTGTAGCATATAATAACTTCTCTACATTCAGGGATTTCTCCAAAATCAGTTCCTATCCATTAACTGATCTTATTGATAACCAAGAATGGAGTAGCTCAGTATCAAACCTTGTAATTGAGGCCACTGTTTACTCCCCTAAATTTTAAAGCCTGTTGGATAGTTATATTCAATATCATTGAAATAACTACACCTAATGATTATAGTGTCCTCCATACTGAAGGAGATAAAGTCATAAAATACCAGGATGTACAAGATGAAACTAGAGAAAGCTGGAGCAAAGAAACTAAGATATTTCTAACAGTAGTAGGGAAGAAAGAGCTAATAAAAGAAAGAGTTTCACGCACACCTACATTTATTTATTTATTTAATTTATTTAACATTTGTTGACCAGGAAAGTCCGACTAGGACACAGCCTATTTTCAGACGAGGTCTGGGGAGAAACGTTCCAGATTCATGTCTTTCAATACTAATTTCAAGGTCTTTAATAATATTCTGACATATTAATGGGGTATTAGAGTTCTGCCACAGTGTCAGAAACCCTTAACATTTGGGGGTATATCAGTACTTGTGCTTACCAAACAGGTAATGTTCCATTTTCATCTGACTCTGTCATCATGGACTTGGGTAACTTTAATAATCAAACTTTTGCGGTGGCCATAAAATACTTCTATCTTGCTTAACTTATCCTTTGTGGTATCTCTTCAGCCCCCAAAGAAACTTTAGCCTCAGTTTATTCCTTCCTTATTAGGCCCATCATTGAATATAATATCCCTTCTGGCTTGACAAAGTACCTAAACCTACTCAAGAGATCTGAAAAATATGTCAGGTCTCAGAACCTTTAGCTCTGACCCTCTACTCAGTGTCATGCAGGCTACTGAGGAGAGATCTCTGAATAGCATTCAGTGCTTTGAATTACTCAGCATTCTTGAATTTCCTTCACCTAAACAGAAACAGAACCAGTGCTAAAACAAAATCTCGTACTAGAGGCCTAAAACTAAACTACCACATCGACAACACAGATGCTACAAAACATACCTAACCCACACATTTCCTATTTTTGGAACTAGCTGCCCTTGTATATCAAGCAGAATACTTTCCTAACAACCTTTAAACATGCAACACTACAGCATTGTCTTTTTCATGTTATAATAACACTAATAACTAATAAAAAACACTCACAGATGGTAATAAGGGTCTATATTATATATTCGAAGTTTCAAAACTTCAAATTCCATATGTTCGACAACATGTGATCGAAGTTTGAAACTTCAAATATATAATAAAACATAAAAAAAATAAAATAAAACTTACCTTAACACTCCGAGCAGGGGGGCAAGCCCCCCTGCACACCCCAAACCCCCCAACTTAAATATACCAACTCCGAGATCGCACTTCAGTGCAGAAAAGGGAAATTCTCCCATTCTGCACCTTACAGCACTGTTACATTTAACCTTCAAACTTTTCAATGTTCGATCATATGGTGTCGACCATATGACATTCGAACTTTGAAAAGTTTGTTCATGCAATAGGAACCTGGTAATAATACTGGCAAACTATTTTAATTATCAAAAAGTTAAATACTTTCATTCATAAAATATGGAAGACTCTGTCAGAATATCTAATTAGAATTAGCAATTTTTTTTAAATACTTTTTATTTTAAGATCACAGGACTGATCCCATGGCAGGTAAACATAAACACCGTAAACAACCCCCCCCCCCCAAATATTATAATTATTTTATCTCCTTTTTGTCACAGGACATGATTTCAAAAAGCATTTAATGTTTATGGCATTCAGTGCTTTTGCATTTAGTTTGAGTATAAGCAGTCCCAACAGACCCTTTTCAGCTAATACCCAAGAGTATCACCCAATCAGCATGGCTTTGGTAGATGAGATGTTCTCTTCATCACAGGCAGTAACCACAGGTCAGGGTCAAATACTGAGGTCAGGATCTGTGATGCAGCAACACTAAGCACTCATTACCATGACAACTAGATGTTTACCTCCCACTGCTAGGTATTTCTTCACTGTTTATATGGATAGCCAGGATCCTAGCTGAAGGTTGAGATGCTTTGTACTGCTTGTCTCCTGAAATTCACCTGTTGTAAGTGTGAACAAATAGCCATTACCTATCATACTGCTAAAGAAATGCACACTGGTTTATACATGATGCACTAGCGAAATGCACTCTTGTTTATACATGAGGCACTAACTATCTGCAAATAAATGTGTGGGGTGCAGACAGATCACTGACACAAGATTACGTGCAACATTAATAGCATCTCCAAACCTATACTTTAACTAGTTCTGCTTACACCTTAACTCTTTCAACTTCCTTGAAGAGTAGAGTCGGTGGCTAGTGCCATCAGACTACAGTTGCCACGTCCACTCATAGGTTCACAGGCTCATAGGTGTGTAATAGGCTAATGACCAGAAGGGCCGTTTTAAGCTTGGTCATGTATCTCATTCAGTACTGCTCTGTATTCTGACCTGAAATCCCAGCTGCAGTTCATGTTTAATGAAAATAAAGCTAAATCAATCCCCATGGAATTTGGTATCATAAAACAGTTTATCTTTGTAACTTCAGCAACACTTGAATAATCCATTTTCTCTTTTAATCAAATAAACATTAATTTATGTCACCTTGGTAAAGAGCTGAATGATTAATTAACCAATAAAACACTTGTGAGTAATAGTGGCTAAAACTGTGAGTAAAGACTTTATTGAAACAGAATACTGGCAATGTTTTTCAAGAAGAATATATATATATATATATATATATATATATATATATATATATATGTTTTGGATTTTTATAAGATACTTTTGTGTTATTATGCTTATTATATCCTAGGGGAACATACAAAAAATATTCTGATGTTTGTTATGAATATTGCATACCTGTTTGTATTTCTAAGGCTAAAAATGCAGATTTCACTTATGAATGAGCCTGCAGTACTGACATGCCGTTGCACACACACTCACCAGCCACATACACAGATACACTCACAAGGACAGAGACTGCATCTACAAACAGGTTCCGTGATTAACCATAATACACACATAAAATCCTAGTCTTATGTGTGAGCAAAATCCTCAATATCTCACTGTTGAAGCTGCAGCTCCATATTCCTGCAAGTGTCCATTCTGAGCTTGTTACTGGAAATGGGAAAAGGTCAAGGTGGCAGTGCAGACCATCATGCACTGCAAATCTGAACTGCTGGAATTCATACTCTCATGGTTTCCATAATATTGGTTCAAAAAATATTATTCATTTCATCTATTTGTTGTCAATACCTGTTTTATCTTGTTCAAGTCATGGTGAACCAGAACTTTATCCAGCAAACATAAGCAAGAACTGAAAAAAACAAATGGAATGTATTTGCCATCAGGCATGTATAAACAGAATGCTTATTTCCCCTACCTGTATATGCACCTGATGTTTGTGAGGAAAATAATTACAGTAGTGTTTCCAACTTACTTTCAGACAGTACACTACTCCACTATAAGCTTAGTGATCCTCTGTGCACCCATCTAAAGTTTGTGAAGAAAGTTAAAGAAGTAATGGCTACACTGTCCCCAGCCCAACACAAGATAGTGACCTCTGAGTTTTGGGAGGAAAACTAACGAAACCATGAAATCATCTCTAGATCTCCACACAACATATAGTGCCCTTATGTGTACACCTCTGAGCAGTGCTGGTTTAAGACTAGATGAGGTTCGGGGCAGGGGAGTCACTTTCTCACAAAATGAATACAATGCATCACACAATTCCCAGACCTTCAGTGGGGACTAAGCCCATGTCAAAATCCACTTATACAGTCTTGGTGTGTGAGGACCATCAGTCCCTCCTCCCAGAAACTATAAGGTCTAGGTATTTTGTGGTGCATTTTAACCCCCCACCCATTTTTTGAGAAATGTCTGTAAACTGAGCAAGTGACAAGAAAGTTGGTTACTTTTATCAAGTCAACCCTCACCAAGCAGTTGTAACTACATCTATGCACAATTTAAATGTTGGGTTGTGATAAAAAGAGGATGGCCATGTAATGTAATTCACCTTTGCTCCAAACAAACATTTGCCACACATTAAAATTATCCAAGCTGTTTGCACAAATCACACTAGTCTTGTAAAGTCAGAATAATAAGCAGTCAACAGTATGCAGTTGCAGTTTTATTCCACACACAGCCCGGTGATTATACCTCCTCTGTCTGTACATATCACGTGTCAAATTAATTGGTCCTGCAAAGCCAGATAGTAGTGACTGCTTACAGTTGAAGACAAGAGTGTCAGTTGCATTCATCGAGCCAACCTCATCTTCCATAGCTCTTAACCTCTTATGTCCAGACATGCCTTTCAACATCTCAGCACAAGAAATCTGCACAAAGCCAAATATATCTGGGGGACCATAGGGGTAGATTTCAAATATTGCTCTTATAAACTTAGAAAGTTGTTAGAACAACAGTATTTGTGTTAGCATGCATTTTCTGGAGGACACGGTGCTTAAGACTCAAATGTCTGCCATTATTTAATGACTTCAATCCTCAGTGATTTGCCAGAAAACCAAAAATTTTATGAGGAACAAACCAAAAATATGAGGCAAAAATCTGGACATTCTGAAAAAATTTGAACAGTTGAGATGTATGCCTGCAAAAACAGGTACAAATCCAAAGAAACAACATTTTAAAACATTAATACTATTAACATGAGGCTTGACAGAATAAGACAGAGTGAAATAACAACCCGAGCTCCATAGTTCTCAACCTTTTACCTTCAGAATCAGGGCAGATCCAAAATAAATAAATAAATGGAAACTAATCATGGACACTTTAAATATTAACCACGGGCACATTTTAAAATATCATTACTATTAACATGTGGACTTGACAGAGTAAGAGGATGTGAAATAATCCTGCCACTCCTCTAGCTCTCAACCTCTAATCTCCAGAATCAGGAACAAATAAAAAAAGAAAATCCAGGACACATTTTTAAACATTAGTACTATGTACTTATGCTGAGGTGCTTAAAAGAAACCTTCTCAAATCTCATCGACCTCCACCTTCGGCCACAGTCTTTACTGTTATTGGTCTAAATGTGTGGAAGGCACTGTGGCCTTGCACTGCCAGAGTACTTTCATGGCACAGATGTCCACATTTCCCAAAGTGAGGAGGGCTTGAAAGGTGTGGAGTTTTTGGTTTAGACTCTGAGCAGTATCACCTTAAGGTTGCTTGGAGACTTTTTCACTATGTTGGTGCTCTTGCCTTGTTCCCATTGCCTAAAAATGGTTCTAAGGGGGTGGATAAAGTTTTAGCTAATATCTGAAAGCCTAGAGTGGACATGTACAGCCCATCCTTGTCAAAGCAGCATGAAATCTTGACCATGAACTCCCATGCTGACAGATATTGGACCCCCCCTGGAGTGACACCAGAAACTAAGCCAATTATTAAAATGAATCATTTATGGTCATACTGTGGCATCATCCTTGGTGAAGGTAGAATGCTGCTCATTGCAAAGCTTGCACCTGTCTGTGACACATGTTCAGAGAGATCCATTATGTCTCTTTTCATATAGTCCAGTGAGGAATGTCTCATGTCATTTACACCCACATAGGCTATGACAGAAGCATATTGGTACCTGGTGCAGTAACCTGAGCGCATGCATGACATTGTGGATTCTGACTACAAATAGGCAACTAACCATTAGCTTTTTCTTATCTGACCTGGTGATTAGGGCATCTATGTGTTCCACAATGGACTCACCGATGGCAAGAATATTATGTAAACTACATGCTTACCTTATGAGCTTTGCTGTTTCCTCTTGGGGGACCATTGGGTGTAGGTTTATGTGAGATGTATGGTATTTCTTTAGGTGTGTGTTTTAGTGATTGCTGAAAAACAGTGCTGCTGTTAGACAACTTTGGAGGTCTTTGAGATGTGTGAAGGTTTCTTTTAAGTGCCTCAGCATAAGACAAACTGTGCGTGGTGAGCAGTATGTGTGAGTGATGTTGTCTGGGTATTCTAGACAACCTCGTTTGTATGCATGATTTTTGCTTTCAAGGAAGTTGTGCATTTACATCTCTTGCATATTGTATTTTCATTAATGATTAACTGGTTGTCTGAGGACATGAGACAAATTCTACATTGCTTTAGAATGCCCAAATCTATCAAGTTGGCCACAGAGACATTAGGAAATTGCACATCCATATTGTCCAGTCTTGTAATAGGGTACATTGCTTAGAATTAAGGAGTGGGTTTTAAAAGAGGTCTCCTAGGGTAGTTTCTAGGCTTAAGGGCAAGATGTTATATAGTGCTAGGATATGGTAGTGCTATTTAATGTACAGGGTAGCTGTCTAAGCTTAATTCTTCACAATGTTTTGCACCTAATCCTATCTTTATAGGGAAATTTTACTGTCTAGGTGTTTGCTACTATACAGGGCACTGCTAACTGCCACTCTGAGGTGGAAAGCCCCGCTAAAACTGTTCTGATTAAAAGCAGAGAAAAAAGGTTGAAAACTGACTCCTATTTCCTTCTAGCTAATAAATGACAACACTTTGAGCTCTCTGGAATGCTTCCCAATTCAGAGAGACCAGGTAAACACTTTCTGCCAAAAGATGGATGACCCTGGAATTTGTTGTGCTCTCAGGGTTTGGGATGGAGTGGGGGTGAAATTCTGCCAGGGTGTCACTTTGTAGTAGGATGTTTGTCCTGGAATAATTACTTAAAGTCCCAGAGTTACCCTGTGCATCTGCTTTCACCTGTACTTCAAAGGAGACAGCTTCATGGTCTAATATGACTGGCGAGGACATTACACTTGTGAGGGTACATCATTCCACCATGTTTGTGAAGACCAGGTCAGGTATGTTTGTGCCTGTAGTGGGCATGCAGACTAACTGGTTCAGGGTGTTTACATTTTCAGACTTTGGGAATATCTGGGCCTGCATGTTTGGGAATGTGTATGATTCCCAGTTTATACTGGTGGTTGTTAAAGCCACACATGAGTGTGGTGTTAAGTTGAATGGGGAGCATCGCTAGTACATTTAAGTATGTATTATGGCTTTCCTGGGTCACAGAAGGAGATCTATAGCTTACAAGGATAAGACATGGTACTTTGTGTAAGGTAATTTGGACACAAAAAACATAAAGCATATCATAATGACAGACCAGCCATGAAGTATGTTTGTTTTTAATGTAAGTACAGACAGCTCTACCTATTGTCCCTTCCTGTGCAGTAGTTGGTCTAAATGTGTGGAATGCATTCCCGGGAGGCAGGAGGGTGCTCTGCATGACATTAAACTATGTCTCAGTAACTCGACAGACATCTACATTCTCCAGGTTGGAGAGTTTGCAGGGAGTGAAGATTTTATTTATACTCCTGGCATTGAGCAGTAACACCTTCAGATTTTCCTGGGCTAGTTTAGCTATGTTCATAGGTTCATAGGTGTGTACTAGGCTAATGGCCTTGGAGCCTTTACAATCCTAACCCATAGAATTACCCTGGCTTCATGCCGCTCGACCTTAGTTTCCAGTGCCTCTGTCAAGTAGAGCCAGTGGAGTGATCCCAGGGGTGAATTTTCTGTTTCCCGTCCACTCATCAAGATTTCTCTTGAAGAGGTCCAGAGAGGTGCTCTGTTTGACATGTATGGGAAGTCTGTTCTATATCATGGGCAGTCTCTGGGTTATGAACTTGTCGCTCCAGCACTTTCTGTTGATTGTGGTAATGAGGTTGAGATCTCTGGAGTGTATGGTATGGCGGGTTTGGGATTTCTTTAGATGTAGCATTTCTAACAGAGCTGGGTCAGACATGGCTTTGTAAGTCAAGCAGAGATCGCCTCTAAGTAGGTGTTATGAGACAGAGAATAGTTGGGGTTTTTTGAGTCTGTCCATATAGGACAAGTGTTTAAGGCCTAGGATCCTCTTTGTGAGGTACTTTTGTGGCCTCTCCAGTTGTTGCAGGTGTCTAGTGATGTACATGCTAAATGAGGCATTGTACTCGATGATTGGCCTAATGAGGGACGAGTAGAGGGAGACAATGACCTCTTTCTTCCTGGATGCAAAGCCCTTAGTAATGAGATGTGCCACATAGAAGGACTTTCTGACCACAGTGGCAGTGTGGTGGTCAAAGAGAGGTTGCTGTCAACCTGTGTTCCTAGATCTCTTATAACACCTTCTGTGTTCAGTGGACTACCATTGATGTAGTTCATGAGAACTAGGTTTTTTCCAAAGGGGATGCCAACACATTTTTTGGCATTGAGCTTAAGGTCATGGTTCTCGCACCAGTCATTGGACTCAGTGAGACCTTTCTGTAGGATGTCAACATCACTTGGGTAGTTAATAATGGCTCCCAACTTGCAATCGTCTGAGAACTTTGTCAGCCAGAGTCCCTTTATGTTGGACTGGACTTCTGAGAAGTAGATACCAAACAGGAGAGGACCCAGGACCACCCTGTAGGACTCCACTCGTGACTGGTCGGCAGTCTGACTTGGAGTCAGCTACTTTCATACTGTGGGCTCTATCTGTGAGCCAGTTTGCAACCCACCTAGTGATATAGGGGTTGATGCCTAGCTTAGTGAGTTTTTCTGTGATTCCTGAGTGGGGAATGGTAACAAAGGCCTTGGCCAGATCAAGGTAGGCTGTATGCACCACCTTGCCTTCATCCAGAGCTCTGGTGACTGACTCAAAGAAGTCGACCAAGTTGAGCAGGCATGATCTACCCTTCACAAAACCAAACTGTGTGGGATCCAGAGTTTGGAGATTCCCTATAACATTGTTTATTACGTCCATGATGATGCGGTCCATAGCTTTGCATATCAAACTTGTCAGGCTAATGGGGCGATAGTTCCCAGGGTCTGCAGTCGCTCCTCCTTTGTGGACAGAGATGACTATAGTAGTGTGCCATTCGGTAGGGACAAAGCCTGAGATGAGGCTGTGATTGAACAGGGCACACAGATGAGGTGCCAGTTCACTCTGTAGTTCATGTAGAACACATCCAGGGATATTGTCAGGTCCCATAGAAGCTGTATTCTTGGCCTTGGCGAGTGCTGTTTTAACCTGTGCAGCAGTAATACTATGTGCCTGGCAATCTACTGGCATTGTGATTGGTCCTTTTGGGGGTAAGGTTGGGACTGAATCTGTTGGCTGGTATATTGGCAATATCTGTTGGCTTGGTATAGAAGGTACCATTGTGCAGTAGCTTAGAGCAAATCTGGGTATTGCAGTGGATGTTCTTTACATAACTATAGAAGGCCTTGTAGTTGTCTTTACTATCTGCTGCAATTCTGTTTTCATAGCTAGCTTTAAATGATTTGATGAGGGATCTCAATGTTTTGTTGAGGCTGATAAAGGAGTTTTTCTAGTCTTGGGACTTCACCTTATTCCATATCAGTTTCCTCCTTCTGTTGTAGAGTTTGTTTATGGCAGGGGACCACAAGATTGGCTTCCTTTTTTTGGATGAGATGTCTTGGTTCTATTTGGTATGGCGAGATCCATGTATTTTTGTACATGTTCATACAATGCATTGGTGTATGATTCGGTGGTCATGCAACTATTCTCCATTTGCATGGGTGCCATGAAGATAGCCACCCCTGTTCTTAGGAGCCCACAGTTAGCTTTGGAGAATTCTTTCATGATGGTTACCTTTGTGGGGGGGGGGTTGTGGATTTCCAAAGTGATTAATTTGTCGTCGGATCTAACCAGGGAGGTGTTGACTATTGGTGTAGAGCAACGGTCGCCCATGTTAGTAATGACCAGGTCAAGGATGTTGCTACCTCTAGTGGGGCTAAGAACGAGCTGGTCCAGGGCATTTGGAATTAATGAATTCCAGGAAATGTTGGACAAGTGTATTGGTACATGAATAGTTTTCCCAGTTAATGGAGGGGTAGTTGAAGTCGCCCAGTAGGAGTGTGTTAGGTTGGACCCTAATATTCTCCAGGATGCTTAGGAATGTGGGAAGGTTTATCAGCTTGGCAATGCTTCAAAAATGCAGTATGGTGTGTGTGTGTTTGTGTGTGTGTGTGTGTGTGTGTGTGTGTGTGTGTATTTATCTGAAGCAGAAAACACATTTCCAAACACTCAAACTTCCAAGTACTCGCTGTACACCACAATTTTGATCAGTTAGTTAAATATTCATAAACATTCATGCTTCTGATCTCACCTACCTCCAAATACACATTGCAAGGAACTGATTACACTTAGCAATCACACACACACACACACACACACACACACACACACACACACACACACACACACACACACACACACACACACACACACACACACACACACACCCACACACACTTGTGAACTCTCACAAACCCTCATGCATGACACTCTTTGGACCACTCACTCCAAACCCATGTACCTGCACATACAGAACCATCCCATCATGCATACCTTTGTGCCAGACTTGGCGTTTCTCCTATATTTGTAAGAACCCTTTACTGTACAGGAAATAGCTGGACTTAACACAGCAATCCTTGCACATGTACATAGTCTTCACAGATATACAGACATTTGATAACAGTATCACTTAAAGTAATTTCTTTCAACAAACGAGAATCTGACCAGAAAGTGCTTGAGAACAGCCCCACACCCAAAAACAATAAAAACTTCTATCTAAAATATATGCTGAATAACCAAACATGAAATAAATACCTTTTATACAATAATGGCTCATTACTATTCAAAAATGAGCACAGTGATTGGACAGCCCGTCCACCGTGCCTGATGTAAATCGATTGTATGCCAATAGAAAAACATTCTGTCCTTTGAAGTACCATTGAGTGGCCAGACTTTTCTATTGGCATATAATGCAGGACACACCAAAATATAAGAAAATACAACAAAATCAGGTACGTTTTGCAAAACTAAAATGCAAACATACTTGATTTTCCTCATATTTTGCCCGGTTCCTATAAATCTATGTTTTTAACAGTAAAAACAAACAAACAAAAAAACTTACAAACATCAATGGAGATTCTGTTTTCTCCATCCCTTCCCCTGCAGTGATGTACTGTGCAAGTGTGAGAACATAAGTCCCATATGCATGCGCAGTACATCAGAATAGGAGGCATAATATAGAAAAAGATATGTCACCTTATACAATTGCATTATTTAAGAAAGTTAAGTCATTTCTTTCTTAAATAATGTTATTGTATAAAAGCAATAATCCACTCCTGTTTGTAGGTATATCAGGATTTACACATGGTTGGCTTTGTTTAATCACTCTGGCTTGGCCCTCGTGATCAAAACACCAGCAATGGGTAAATCCTGAAATACCCATGCACAGTCATGGATTATTGCTTTAAGAGCTGACATTTCACATTAGTGTGGCAGTCATAGGAATAGTGGTGAACCCTGCCACATGACTTAATCACCCTCTGGTTAAGTTCTACACAGAGTTATCCATAAATATGAATGTTAGTTCTTAGCCACTCTGCAAATGATATTGCACCTCAGGCATTAATGGTCTGAGTGGATACAGCTGCAATCTTAGGGGTTAGGATTTGTGTAATGGTTAGGGTGTTTACCTCACAGACACAAGGTACAAGGTTTGATTTTCACATGGATAGGCTTAAAAAGGCCCCTTGGCGTCATTA
Organism: Protopterus annectens; assembly: GCF_019279795.1. NCBI lineage: Eukaryota > Metazoa > Chordata > Ceratodontiformes > Protopteridae > Protopterus > Protopterus annectens. The sequence continues at coordinate 30,669,873 of NC_056748.1, forward strand.
GCCTAGTCATTGCCTATGACTCTAGGAGAATGGAAGTGAATCAAGTCTCGTCAGAAGACTTTGATTTCTTTATACCTTCTACTATTTTTTTCTCGCCACTAAGAATGTACCCATAAAGGTTTTATGTTTGACTACAGTCTGGTTATATGGTGAAGCACAGAGTAGAGTGGGACAGTAAGTCATCTGGGCGGGGTCTAGCTTAAACTGGCACACTGTTGTCAAATCTACCATTATAAACCCTCACATAAACAGGAAGAGTTCCTGTCTGTGACATTTCTGCCATGGTTTATTATGCTCAGAAAATCAAACATTTATTTAAGCACAAAACATGAGTCCTTTCTTTTCTATGTCCACTGTGATTACAAATGCAAACTTATTTCAGCTTCAGGCTGCTGACCATCAGAATGGGCTGCATTTTGTAAATTGTGATCATACTGCACTTTTTTTATTGCATGTTCCCAATATTATGTATTAAACCTTTGTTTTATCCAAGTGTCCCCAACTTGGAGAGATCAGTATAATTTATTCTAGTTTGCTGGTGAGCTATAAAACTGGAGAATGGGCAGGGGGCTATTCTGCCTAACAATTGGCCCTTTGCTGCACTCTCACCCTTATTTTGAATAATGAACGATGACATCCCCTACAGTAAGGGGACCAGGCATGAGGTTGGGTTTGAACAGGATGAGTGCCCATTTGCTCTCAGTTCTGGCTATCAAAAGGAAAGGTTATAAAATGCAGCTGTTTGGTGATTGCATGTATTGGGGCTATTATGCTACTGGTTTTCAGTAGAAAGACGGTCAGGCTGATCACAGCATACAGTAGAGAACTTTTTTGGTGGGAAATTGAGGTCCTCTAGCTACAGGTAGCATGACTTTGCTTTGTTCATTGGTGTTATCTGATTGTTTGTTAGTGCATTAATTGTCATACTGTGAATTGTAGATATTCAGTAGGTGGACCCCTGGTAACAGTATCAGCAGGGTAGGGGATTTGCAGTTACACAACATGAGAACATGCTAGTATAGAAATGAGCTCACTGTTCACTAACTACATTAGGATTTCTGTACAGTTGGGTTAGTGTTATTACTAGGAACTATCTGTGCGAGCATCTCTCTGTAGCTGTTTGTGCGACATGCTCTTGTGTCTGTATGTTGCCTTGTATGCTAGTTGATGTGAGAAAGTATGAAAAATTACATGTTGGTCAAAGCTGGCATTGCAATCTGCAGTAATTTAACAAATACTGAATGTAATTCTTTATTTAATAAATCTCTTAAAAGTTTATAGGGCACTAGAATTTACCATACCAGAATTGTAGATTACAAACCGAATGGTGTTTCAATTTCAATGAGGCATTAATAGTTCTTTAGTTCTTCTTTATATTATTTATTCGCTAACTGGACAAGCCCATAAGGTGCTCTTACTTATATTTATTAAGAGGAAAATCCCACAAGGCACCATTTCTTCTTTTCAGGAATGCACAGTACCAGAAGCACTGGTCTATTTAAGTAACCGCTTTAGAGTCAGATATTGCAAAGATTGTATCAAACCCAGGTGCAGCACAGACTTAAAGCCTTATGCTATACTAACATATATTTACAGATGAAACACTTGTTCGGGAATATGGCTGAGTGGCTTGGCTGTAACTTGAAATGTTATAGAAGGTATGTTTAACTTCCGTACTTTACAGAATCCCACTGTTTGTATTACACTTACAGTAGGTTTAAGCATAGCATAAAGTGACATGCATAGTGAACTTGAGTAAATGTGTTTTGAGAATACTACTTAAGTTATTTGTAATATGGCAGTTGTGAGTAAAGCTTACATGGAATAACATTGCTCTATTTTCATATAAAGATGTAATAAATGTTAATCTCTCTATTCTAAGTTCACAGACCTTAAGTGTATAGCAGCCAGAAATATAGTGTGAAAGAAAATGAATTGTTTGAAATAGTCTTTTATTTTCTTTTTTCTTACCAAAACAGTGAAAGCTCTGTACTTTGTTTTCTTTGTTCATTGGTTCTAATCCCGCAAAGATTTTATTAGTTTTTTCATGTCCAGTTTACTTTCAACAGGTCAACTTTTCATATTTTTATTTGCAAGTCCGTCTCAGTAGATTCATTTTTTCACACAGGGAAAACCCCTTGCTTCCAAAATGCAGAAAATTTTAATTTTATTTGATAAACTCAACATTTAGGAAGCACTAGCTTCAATTCTTGGCTCAGTATAGCATCAATATGACCATGGATGATTCTGAAACTGCAGGTAAATCTGTCAAAAAATTACAAATCTTGGATCCAGACATTTGAGCTCTAAGTCACTCATGAATGACCTAAGAGACAAACCACAGAAAGCCCAGTGTACTGTAGTCTTTTATATGACAGACTAGGAAGCCATCAAGAAATATAATGCATTTTATCTGAAATATGAAGAAAGAACTAGTTTGTCAGTACTGGAAAATAAATCCCAGGTACTGCAATCCAAAGAAGAACCTACCATATGTAATACATTTTTCTTTATCAGAGCTGAAGGGGTTCAAGGTAACCGTAGTGCATATAAGTTAATTTACAGGAATGTGGTGGTGAATTTGGACTGCTGATTCCTTAGTCAAATCGGAGGTAGAATATTTGTGGAATAAAGATGATCACACATGAGGTAGACTATTGACAGAATCATATCTGACACTAGAAAAAGCAACTATGTGTCACCAGTGAAATTTTTAAGTATGCAGTTGTCTATAACTAGGAATTGTTCAAAGGAAGTCTGTACAACCACTTCAATGGCTGCATAATAAAGGCAGCTGTACCTACCAGAAGGAGGCACAAAACTAACTCCAAAAACAATCCACCCTGGTGTCATCCCAAATTAAATTAACAAAAGGAAAAAAATAAAATCATGGCTAAAATCACAAAGTGTAACTCCCATAAAGACAAAATCTCTCTTAAATTAAACAGGCAGCTAAGAGGGCCAATTGAGTCCAATAAATCAAGTTTTGAGGTCAAGATAGCCTTTCCGTCAAAAGACAACCATAAGGCCTTCTTCATCTATGCCAGAAGCCTTAAAGGCAGCAAACAGCAGTGTGCTGAACTGGTGGTTAATGGTGCCACATACTGAGTCAGGCAATAAAGCGAATCTGCTGTCTGATAAATTCAGTTCCAGCTTTACTCTCTACTCACTCGCACCCACCCCCACTGAGAAATACCATCAAATATAACCCCTCCAACTACAAATAGAGAGCATGTCTTGGCTGAGCTCACTAAGACCAAGAACAATGGACCCCGATAATATCCTGGGATGTCTACTGAGTAGTGCACAATATGACCTATCAGGGCCAGTGGAGTCACTATTTAAATATAGTCTGTAAACAGGCTTTATACCACAAGGGTGGAAGACTGCAATGGTCATCTCTCTTCATAAGGGCAGATCATCATCAGATCCCAGAAACTACAAGCCCATTAGTCTGACTGATATTATATGCAAAGCCATGGAAAGAATCATCATACAAATGATTAACAAAGATGTAGGAAGTTATACGAGACATTCAGACACCGGATCCATCCCGATTAGGCTTTGTCAGAGGAAGGTCATGCCTACTGAACCTGGTGGACATCTTTGAGAAAGTCACCAAGGCAATGGATGAGAGTATAAAAGCTATTACTGCCTTCCTTGACCTGGCTAAAGCATTTGCTGCAAACGCCACTGAGGCATTGTTAACAAACTTATGGAATTAGGCATAGACCCTATATAATGCACTGGATAGCTAACTGGCTCGCAGATAAGACCCAGGAAGTTAGGACTGGTGAGACCATTTACACAAAGAGGCAGATCACTAGTGGAGGCCCTCAGGGCTTTGTGCTGGTACCACTTCTCTTTGGCAACTACTTCTGAGAAGTCAAGGCCAGTTTTAAAGCCCTGTAGCTGACCAGGTTTGCAGACGGGAGTAGTCATTGAATCTGCCCAAGATGCAAACATATTACAAGAAGGTGTAACACAGACAAATGACTGGTGCCAAAGCCATGGCTTAAAGCTTAATGCCAAGAAATCCATTATAGTACCATTTCGGAAGTGGCCACTCCAGGAAACTATGTCAGCAGATAAAATACCCCTAAGAGTGGACCCACTAGTCAGGGATCTGGGAGCAGATGTAGACAGTAACTTGGCCTTCAACCAACATGCGTCCAGGTTAGTAAGGACATTCTTCTAAGTTGATTAACTTATAAGTAAGGGCATGGCATCTAGGTCCAGGGAAATCATTGTCCCACTATACTCAGTCCTCATCAGACCTATCACTGAGTATAATGTCTCCTTTGGTATGCACCTTACCAGACACATGCAGCAACTGGAACATCCACAAAGTTTCCTTACAAAAAGAAAACAGGGAATAAACACAATGTTTTATGCAGATTGTCTCAAACCCTATTTTTATACTTGGTCTGCTGCATATTACTGATGAGATCCATGCCTGGCATACAAGATATTCCTGGACTCTGCTCTGATGAATGCTTTGCACATCTGCAAACAGCATCAGAACTACTAGATCTAAAGACCTAAATATTGCTTGCAACATAAATAGGACATGATGGACAGACAGATATGTATCTCAGAGAATTCCCGTTCTCTGGAATAGGTTCTGCATCCATGTAAAACAAAGTTCCTCTCTAATCCTATTTAAGTGTAACTTGTACCAGTGGATAGGAAATCAAAAATTCACCCCTGGTTTGGTGCCTATGTCTCTGATGGACTGAGGCAGTCATTAAATCATGTTGGAACCAAAAATCACCTCCTGTATATAAATGACTACAACATAGCTTGTGGGACACATTTCAGTCGCATGGCTAAGCTTATAAAGGCCCTAACGGTCATTAGTCTAGTACACATCTAATGGTCATTAGTCTAGTACATATCTAATGGTCAGTGTTTGAAACAATGATCAAGGACCTTTCCCTACAAGTTGTACCTTAAAAATGCACCTGGCCTGGCCAGGTTAGCCCAGTTAACAAAACACAAATGCACATGTAAATAAAAATAAAAATAATAATAATAATAATAATAAAAATAAATGTAAACATGCAGAGACTGTATGTTGGGTAAAATGTGGCCTGCGAATAGATATGTGTGCACACGACTACACTCATTGTGACCACTGCGGTCTCAGACTTGAGAAGAGGCAACTTGAATCACCAAACTAAATATGCAGAATGTGTGGCTCTGTTGGGCATTATGAAAGAATGTGTTTAACATAAAGAAGTCACGAAAGCAGACTGTTAATGCTGTGGAAACAAATGATCATTTAAAGACAGGAATGCTCGTGAGTACAGCAGAAATGCATTTTGTAGATGTGGTGCATTCCTTTCTGCCTTGTGTTTTTTGGAGTCCCATTTCTATCACTATATATTTTTTTGGTCACTATCACCTATCAGTCCATTTGTTTCATGCAACGCCTGGAGTCCAAGAAGTCTAGGAAATGATGGTGAGAGCTAGAGATGGGGAGATCCCCACACAGCAGGGGTAAGGAGATTGGGTCTATATTGAAACATTGAACGCTGAAAACAGCGATGTTTCATCGACACATGTCGAAACCAGAGAACAGCGATTTCTTTCCTAGGGAAAGAAAAAGCTGTTCCAACCCAAATAAAAAACAAAATATTAAACACTTCCAAACACATACCCTAACCCTAATTGTACCCCCCCAAAAACCAGTAAACAACTAAATACACATATGCATGTAACCCAACCACGCACGAAAAAAAACAGTAAACATTTTAAAACATATGCACTTACCATAACCCGCACCCTAACCCTAAGGTCAGTAACTCTTGCACATTTACATAAACAGTTCCAAACACATACACACTTACCTTAACCCTAATTCTACCCCCAAAACAAAAGTAAACAGCTGAAAACACATACACACGTAACTCAACCATGCATCTAACGCAAAATAAAAAACAGTAAACACTTTCATACATATGCACTTACCTTAACCCGCACCCTAACCCTAAGGTCATTAACTGTTGCACATTTACTCTCGGGAGCTATACCGGACAACGGACCACACTACACTGCAGAACAAGGCAAAGCAACAAAGTGGTCAAGCAACTTCTTTCCCAGGGAAAGAATTTGCTAAACAGCCACTTTGCTGTTTTGTCTGTTCATTCTACATGTGTTGACAAAAACGCATTCGACAAAATGCGTTTTCGTCATTCTAATAGGAACCCAGGAGATTTTGTTGTTTGTTGATAACATCTTCCTCTTTTTCTTGAAAGTAACAGAGCAGTGGCCACTGTAGTGGGCTATTGAAGTGCATGCTTCTGTACACATGCAATCTTGAGCTAGAGTGCTTGTGAACTCTTTGTCAGTTTCCCCTCCTCCCTCAACTTACACTTGCATGAGATGCAGTTGCTGGCATTTCCCAAGGTGCATTTCCTGTCTCCAAATGGGAACTCATTGACCTTCGTCCCTCACTTGCTCCCTGCCTGGCTGACTGCTTCAGTGTTTAGGCTGTTAGTAGAACCCAGGCTCTCCAAGGTATGATCAGGATCAAATTTTGTATTCCACATAGTCACCGCAGACTTCTGTCATGATTACAAGATATTATATGATGACTGTTTGAGCTTCATGGATTTTGGCGAATTGTTATGACACAAGATTCTTTATATTTGCTGGTCATCAACACGTGGCCCCCCAATCAAAAGTATTATTGACTTATGTAGTAACTATCTGCACTTTGTAAATTAGGCATGTTCACAATTATTGAAAAATGTTTTTGTCCTCTAAATCACCTGTACATGTGCACACTGTATTTCAGTGGCTGCATTGTTTCACTTGTTACTTTTTTGCATTCTGGCCATTGTTTGTCAGGACAGGGTTCACCTCCCCTGTGACACTGAACAGGTACTGGCAAATAAATGAATGAATGAATTTTTTATAAATATAATGTTTTATGCATTTCAACTTAAAGGGATTAAAGAAGCATTTTGGGTTGCATGTAAAATATATGGATTTTAAAATGTGTGCTGTGTTCAGAAGAAGCTTTTTCAATGAAAGTTTTATATAAATTATTGAAAGTTCTCAATATTCTCAAAAAACATTTGTCAGATTAAATTTAAATTGATTACTTTGCCAGTTTCCAAAACGTTTCCCTCCTGATGTTCAGCACAGACATTATGCAATCCTAGCCTATTAAATAAAGTGTGAAACTATTCTGTTTCTCTCTTCTGGGGGATTTTACTCAGAAACTGCAGACCTCTCCATTTGAGATGAACTTAGTACATAATCTGAGGAATTTTGAATTGTGAAATAAAATGTGCAAAGTTATCACAAGATGGTGAATGTAATTCAAGATGGGAGCATTACATGAAGCACCTTAAAACAAAGTCCATGGAAATCCACTCTAAAGCTATGCCAGTAATGGTTTCAGCTCCAACGAGAATTTTTCCTGTTATGCATGGTTCATAGGTTCATAGATGTGCACTAGGCTAATGGGCCTGGAACCTTTACAAGCCTAGCCCATAGAAGTGTCCTGGCATCATGCCACCCTACGTTAGTTCCAAGTGCCTCTATCAAGTAGAGCCACTGCAGTGATCCCAGGGGTGAACTTTCTATTTCCTATCCACTCATCAAGATTTCTCCTGAAGAGGGCCAGTGAGGTGCTCTGCTTGACATGTATGGGAAGTCTATTCCAGAGCATGGGCAGTCTCTGGGTTATGAACCTGTCCCTCCAGCACATTCTGTTGATTGTGGTAATTAGGTTGAGGTCTCTGGAGCATGTGGTGTGGAGGGATTTGGATTTCTTTAGATGTAGCATTTCCTAACAGAGCTGGGTCAGACATGGCTTTCTAAGTCAAGCAGAGATCGCCTCTTAGTAGACGATATGAGACAGAGAATAGCTGGAGATTTTTGAGTATGTCCATGTAGGACATGTGTTTAAGGCCTAGGATCCTCTTTGTGAGTTACTTTTGTGGCCTTTCCAGCTGTTGTAAGTGTCTAGTGAGGTACATGCCAAATGGGGCATTATACTCAATGATTGGCCTAATGAGGGAAGAGTAGAGGAAGTCAATGACCTCTTTTTTCCTGGATGTAAAACTCTTGGTAATGAGATGTGCCACATAGAAGGCCTTTCTGACCACAGTGGCAATGTGGTGGTCGAAGGAGAGTTTGCTGTCAACCTGTGTCCCCAGATCTCTTATAAAGCCTTCAGTGTTCTTTGGGCTCCCATCAATGTAGTAATTAGTGGGAAATGAGTTTTTCCCAAAGGGGATGACAACGCAGTTTTTGGCATTAAGTTTAAGGCCATGGTTTTGACACCAGTCATTGATCTCAGTGAGCCTTTCTGTAGGATGTCTACATCACTTAGGGAGTTAATAATGGCTCCCAGCTTGCAGTTGTCTGCAAACTTGGTCAGCCAGAGTCCCTCCGTGTTGGCCTGGACTTCTGAGAAGTAGATGCCAAACAGGAGAGGACCCAGAACCGATCCCTGTGGGACTCCAATTGTGACTGGTCAGCAATCTGACTTGGAGTCCGCTGCTTTCACACTGTGGGTTCTATCTGTGAGCCACTTTGCAACCCACCTAGTGATATAGGGGTTGATGCCTAGTTTGGTGAGTTTATCAATAATTCCTGAGTAGGGAATGGTATCAAAGGCCTTGGCCAGATCGATGTAGGCTGTATGAATTACCTTGCCCTCATCTACAGCTCTGGTGACTGACTCAAAGAAGTCAACCAGGTTGAGCAGGCATGATCTACCTTTTGCAAAACCAAATTGGGTGGGATATAAAGTTTGGAGATTCCCTATATCCTTGTTAATTAGGTCCATGATGATGTGCTCCATTGCCTTACATATCCAACTTGTCAGGCTAATGGAGTGATAATTCCTAGGGACTGTAGTCGCTCCCCCTTTATGGAGAGGGATGATTGTAGCAGTGCACTATTTAGTAGGGACAAAGCCTGAGGTGAGGCTGTGATTGAACAGGTCACACAGATGTGGAGCCAGTTCACTTTATATTTCATGTAGAACACATCCAGGGATATTGTTGGGTCCCATGGAAGCTGTATTCTTGGCCTTGGACAATACAGCTTTAACCTGTGCTGCAGTAATGCTGGGTGCCTGGCATTCCTCCGGTATTGTGATTGGTCCTTTGGGGGGGAAGAGGGGTAAAGTTGGCACTGAATCTATCACCCAGTATGCTGGCAATATCTGTTGGCTCGGTATAGGAGGTACCATTGTGCAGTAACTCAGAGCAAACCTGGGTATTGCCGTGGAGAGTCTTGATATAACTATAGAACCGACAAGTGGGGTTAAAGAATAGGATGCTGAGTCAGAACCGATGGGTCAGGTAATTGAGATGTGTGTCAAAAATAAAACAGTTTATTTTAGACTTTAGGGGTAGTGGAGAGTGGTTATTAGGCATTATCAGTGTCAAGCAAGTGGTATAAAAATTGGGAATTAAATTGGGGAAGAATGACAAAAAGTCAAGAGTTTGGATGGTGCAGTGGTGCAGCAGTAACGTTGTCACCTCACAGCAAGAGGTTCTCCTGTTCAATTCTTGGCTGAGGTGTCATCTGTGTGGAGTCTGCATGTCCTCTCTGCATTCATGTGGGTTTCCTCCGGGTGCTCCAGTTTCCTCCCATGTTACAAAGACATGCATCTGGAACGTTTCTCCCCGGGCCTCTGCTGAAAAGTGGCTCATTCCAAGTCGGACTTTCCCGGTTAATAAATGTAAAATAAATTAAATAAATAAAATAGTATGCAGTAGCTCTTATACATGTGTATGTGCAACAGGCACCAGTCTATGCTTTTACTGCTGCAAATAGACCTTGGCCAAGAAGTAGAAGGGCATTTAGACCCCATTTAGCTTACCATGGTCTGTATGACAACTGTCCTTATGATGTGGAAATCTTAGAGTGCTACAGGGTAGATACAAACAAACTACAGGAACTCCACAACCTCTGTCATTCACAATTGAGAGGAAGGGCAAACCAAGGGGAATGATTACCTATGGAGACTTATGTATGTGTACCACTTAGAATATTAGCTACAGAACCTTTCAGAGGCCAACAGGGGATATGCCAAGGATATCACAGGCATCAGCATCCAGGATTCAACATCAATTCCTGAATGCTAGGCTACAGCATGCCAGTAATTACATAGATATTCCCCATACACCCGAGGACAGAGCTGCAACTATGCAGGATTCCTACCCTAGCAAGGTCACCACAGCCACACGCAGGTGAGGAGTCAGAGAGAGAACCACCATCTGTTATGGCTGTAGGTAGATGTAAGCGTACACAGTATGCCCTTTCCCTGGCCAAGAGGCAATGGATAGCGCACATGCTCACCACCTAACGGGGTAAAACCTGCATCCTATACAAATACATACAGTAACATTGATGCCAGGCAACACTCACAATCATTACTTACTCATGTAATGGATGTGTATTGCTAGCATCACACATTCAACCCAAAGTAAAACATTTATAACTGCTGGGCTACCAAGGTAAGTGCTGAACATGGAATATGATATTAAATGTCTGAGCACATAAATGAGTGGCAGCTCCTGTTACCTGCCAATGTAACTAAGTATAAGGTGTGTGATAGAGGGTTGTTGTGTTTGTAACATATCACACTCACATGCAAACCAATGTGTAGTCCAAAAGAAGGAATACCAAAGAAGTTCTGTATTGTTTACCACAGATATACCAGGATGACTGCACAACTAAAAGAACAAAACTCTTGAAACCCAACTTTGCTGTGGAAACACACAAATAGCACTTGGTTCCCCCACTCCCAAAACAACAGGAAACTGACAGTTTGTAGAATCCAAGGAATAACACATAATTCAGTTGTTATAAAAGCTTTCCACACAATTCTCACAAAATGTGCACACATTTACAACACAAAAGTCCATTGTATAAAATTGCTAGGTACCTCTCACTCCTCTGGTGGTGTCTATGGGCCATCTTAGTAGCATAACATCCCTATGTCATTGGCAATATATTAGTTTACATTGTCATAGAATAAGATAGAAAGGTGCAAGGTAAACAATTTTAACAATAACATTTGTAATGACAGTTAATAACACTGCATATCTGTGAAAGTCAATGCATGGCAAAAATGCCTATGTCAAGAGTGAACGATACGAAGTGCATACAGATAACAGTCTAATCCCTTAATGCATAGATATAACAGTTTTCTTTGTAACATGTAAACAAATCATGTACCTGAAAAATACAATCATACCTTTGCAACATCAGAAGACCTCTGTGCAGATAAATCAAAAGGAATATCAATCCTCTGTGTGTTCTACAAATACACAAGTCCTCTCACCTTTAAGTTCCTTAGCTACACAGTTACCTTGTTATTGTGTCGACTCATGCCTCTGAGCATGTTAAAGATGCAAATGAGGTGTGAAGTTATTAGAACTACTGAATCCCAAACTTTTGGATTTGTATAGCAGATGTAAATGTAGTGTAGGCACTACCTCATTGTTTGTTGCTAACGGATTGCAACTGCGAATGATTAGTGGGAGGAAGAAGGAATACATGACAGTTCAGACTCCCTACCTGCAGTGGGTGTGTCAGCCAGGATACACTTACAAAGTGTAGAAGTAAATGTAGCAAGTTTTGAAATGGAAGTGTACAGCACACATTTCTCATTTTCAGTGCACCAATAGCCAAACTCTACTTTCGTTAATGAAAACTGTATTTTACTGTCATAATATTCTCATACATTTTAAGGACAATGATACAAAATGCCCTATAGACTGCATGTGTGAGAGTACAGCACACATAAGAGAAGAAGGGATTGAGAGGATGGTCTAATGGTTAAGGTCTTTGCCTTGCAAGCACAAGGTGCAGGGTTTGAGCCTTATAAGGGATAATTGGCTAGGCTTAAAATAGCTCACAAGGGCAGTTAGCTTAGTACTAACCTGTGAACCTGTGAAGAATGAACACAGTATAAAGAGAAGACAGAGCTGCACTGGTGCAAACAATACACATAAATAGTTGTGTGAGCACTCATTGCACTAAATATACACTATAATAAACATAAACAAACACCTGAGAATGTGAAGTGTTATGTGTCGTTATAATACTGTGGTGGAAATGGGCTTGCTTATATGCACAATGATTTTCATTCCATTGCAAAGCTGTTTCTGTGGCAAAGAGAGATAAGACTCCCTTACAGATCAGTAATCTGACATTTTGAATCCAGAGTTGTATAGAAATCTGTAATGTATATTAAAATGTATTTTGTAATTTTTTTCTTTTACTTTTTTTTATAATATTTGTAAAAGATAACCAAAGGAGGAATAGCTGCCAAAATAAACACGCCCAGTACTCCAAACAAGACCAGTAAATTTATTAAGCGCTTTCATCCTGTATCAGTAAGGACTTCTTCAGAATAAAATAACACACTCATCTCATACTCCTAAAAACCATGAACAGGATCACATGACCCACCAATTAAACCCTGTCAAACAATTAACATGAATGTTTGTTGAAAATGACAACAGATAAAAAAATAAATGCTAAAGACAAAACGTAAGAAAGCATAATATAAAAATAGAATGAATTCACTGTTCTTAAATTTAAAAATGCATAATAATAAATAAACAATATAAATACTATTAAAACCCTAAGGAAACAAGTTTAAATAGCCAGATGTGTGCTTACCCTTTAACCTTTAAATCCCTTTTAGTCATGACTAATACTGCATCACTAAAATAAAACCTAACATGTTGTATTTAAGAAGGGGCATTAAGTTTATACTGTCATTAAGACCAGGGGAAACAGTGGCATTCAGTCAAAATTGGCAATAAAATTCTCTCATCGCCAACAAATTCTCCCAATTCCCACAAAATGTATCCTTCTGTACCCTATCAATAATGCTAAAAAGAAACCTATTAAAATTGTAACAAACCATAGTATGCTTGTATAGGGCATTAGTAAGATGACAATGTTTAATGGCATATAAATGTTCATATATACGTAGACATAAAATCCTTTCCATCTTACCAATGTAAAATAATTGACAACCCTGACAAATGGCAATGTAACCAACCCTGAACTCCCACAATCCCCTGTCTTTAATACAATCAGTTGAGAGGGACTACCTACCACAACTTCCCATCCTGTTAGAATGTATGTACAGTAACTACATCTACCGCACCTGTACATACCTCGTTGCTCAGCCCTGTCTGTAATGGGGTGCTCAAAGAAGTATTTTACATTAGCATCAGTCCTAAATATAAAATGGGGCTTATCACCTAGCTTCTGTATAAAATCAGAGTTGGTCTGAAATAAAACCCAGTTCTTTATTAGTATGGCTTTTACGTCCTTACTAAACCCGCCATACTGTAAAACCATAGAATATTCAAAATTATCATCAATATTAACATTTCTAGCAGAATTGAACTCAACATTACCCCTAAAATGGGTTTAAATTTAGAGCCCATCCCTGTAGAACTTATTTACCATTTTTACAGACCATATCAGAAGGTTAACCCCACTCATCAAACATTTTGAATAAATTATTCAATTCATTTTTAAAATCATCCATGGTTGAACACATATGAGCTGCCCTAATCATTTGACCTCTCACTAAATTCATCTTAATATGCTGGGGATGGTTACTATAGTGATCTAAAAAAGTATTAGAATGAGTAGGCTTCCTAAATAATTTTGATCTAAAACAACAGTTAGTGTAGTCCTTAACTGTAGTAACATTGAAATAGTCAATACTATTAACTGATGTCCTACCTGTAAACTTAAAATATGGACATATCTCATTCATATAGTTCAAAAATCTCTCAACGTCCCTGGTACTATCTTTCCATAAAATAAAAACATCATCCAGGTAGCGTAAGTACCAGCACCAGTAATCACTGAATTCTGAATTAAAAATGTATTTCTTTTCCCAAGAGAACATAACAAGGTTGGCATTACTACTTAAGTTCAAAAGTTCACACAGGGCATTGTAAAAAAGTTCTAATCTCTCTTGATTAGGAATGGAGGTGAAGAGATCCATTACATCAATAGTTACAAAACTACAACTATCTGAGTAATATTCATTTTTTACTTTCATAACAAACTCCCAATGATATTTAAGTATAAAAGTGACAAGTTCTAGAATCCTCTTAAGAATCCTGTCAATAAATAACCCCAAAGTGTAAGTTGGGCTGTTATGAGATGCAATAATTAGTCTAAAAGGTGGAGTGTCAATATTTTTGTGGATTTTAGGGTTACCAAAAGCATTAGGAATAATAGGGTGTTCATTCCTAAGAAAATTATACAGGGATTCCTTAATCAGCCCCTGAAATAAGACATCCTCTAACATTAAGCCTACTTTCCTCTTAGCTATGTTAATCTCATTTTTAGAGGTTAACCCATAGGTGTCAGTATCATGTAACAATTCTCCAACTGAACTTATATAATCCATACCGTCCATGATGATCATCCCACCCTCTTTGTCGGGTTTCATCACTCTACTATTGAGGTTCATCCTAAGTTCTTATAATAATTTGTTGTCCTCTAGACTCAAATTATAATACTGCCTATAGTTGCTGTTGAAGGCTTTATAATTTTTTTGCTCACAAATTTTTTCATAACTAGCTAATAAAGGATGCAATGGTGGGTTAAATGTTCCTTTCCTCCTAAAATTAGACCTATCATGATTATTCTCAACCTGATTCTGGAACATAATCTTAAAATTTATTTTTTGAGTATATAGTTTAAGAGCCGATAGTAATTTAGCTATGTCACACCTCTGATTCGGGACAAATTTGAGGTCTTTCTTAAATAAGGAAAAATAAGTAGGCTTGACTACTTCTGCACTATAATTAAATATATTAAATCCTTGAAAGCTTAACATTTTACCCCTAAAAGCCGCAATAATACCTTCATCAGCTAGAACTTGTTCCTGCTGTTTTTCCTGCATGGCTGTTTTTGCCCCTGGTACTGCTTCTCAGCTGACTGGGGTTGCTGGGGTAAAAAATTGTTAATATGAAAATGGGCTTTGTTACCAATCCTTTCTGATCTCCGCAATGTCAAGTACTCATCATCAGGGGCTGTCAGATTGTCATCATTATTGGCATGGTTGTGGGTAGTAGTGTTTCTATAGGGGCCCTAATTATTCCCACTTACAGCACCCCTATCTTACCCATCTCTATCAGTATGGGTTTCCATGTTTCTTGTAAAATAAGCCTTGGGAATGGGGTAAGCTAGATGGTTGTTATAATCCAAAACATTTCTAGAAAGTTTATTTTGTTTTCTGGCCATATTCACTTCCACCTGTTTGTCAATTCTTTCAAAAATAATATTATATTGGTTATCAAAACTAGATAAAATAACATTATTAGAAATCTGCACATTAAGCTCATTAATATCCTCTAACAACTTTTCAATATGCTTGTTGTTAATTCTAATAATAAATTGAATTAACTCAAGACCATGCCGGTCGAACATACATAATTCTTTCAGTTCCTCTTGTCCATATAAAACCCCATCTGGGAATTTATACATACGTAGTCCCTTTGGGACTCATTTAAGTTTAATACATTTTGCAAGGTATGCATTATTGCACTGTAACGCATTATTGCACTGTAAAGCATGTACCTTGCTCATCTTCTTTTCAAAATTGCTCAGCTTTTCCAGGAAGTCAAAAGGTTAAATTTGTGCTGGGATGGTGGATATAGGATCGTTGCAAAAACTGAACTCTCTGTTAAACCAAATATCCAGGCTTGTAGAAATGCCTTCCACTATATTAAACCTCTGCCCACAAGGAATCTCTTCACAATTATCAGTACTGAGTCCATCCCTCTGCTGCAACATTCTTTTCCATCTAACAGTGTTATCCATTTCCTGATTCACCGTGGTTGTCCTTTGAGAACTAGCTGTAAAGACTTCTGGGAATTGAAGTCTATCTAAAGAAGACTGAATTTGGGTGACCTGTTGCGAGAGGAGTTTCACCACTTGTATTGTTTCCTTCACTAACTGGCTCAATAGTCACTCAGTTTTCAAAAATATAAAACAATGCAAACATAATTATAAATAGCAATATGTGTACATAGCACTGGAGCACATATGAATTATATATGTGAATGAGGGTATACTGACAATTATGTTTCTGTAATTATAATTTTGCCTTTTCTGGCCTTGGATGGACTTCAGACTTCAGTGATACTCATACACACATGAATATATAAACCAGGTCACACATATACACGTGTCCCTATTAGTTCATCGAAAATTCAGTTCAGTGAACGTCATTTTCGGTGCGCTTACATTGAACATGTCATTCATCAAACTGTTCATACTGAGGTCACGGTACAGCAAAGATCAAAAATTTGACTTTTCCTTACTGTAGTGTGATCTTGGAGTTGGTATATATAATTAGCTTGGAGTGTGGGGAGAGCAGCCCCCCACAAGAGCGGAATTCGATGAACGGCATTTCCAATGAAATGCCATTCATTGCAATGAGTTTTCACTGATTTAATATAGACCACACATACACGATTAACCCCTGACTC
The DNA here is from genome assembly GCF_019279795.1 of Protopterus annectens. NCBI lineage: Eukaryota > Metazoa > Chordata > Ceratodontiformes > Protopteridae > Protopterus > Protopterus annectens. The sequence goes on from NC_056748.1 coordinate 30,686,393, forward strand.
TGTCATGTGTATTTATATATAATTAATGAGCATGTCTGAGAAGCACTTTTTCTGTTGTAAGGATGAAAAATCAGCTAAGTGGATGAATATGTTTTAATATTTTGCATATTTATAAATCCCACATTGTACAAATTAATTTTAGCAGTGTGTAAAGGCACACAAAATGTGTAAGGTCATAAAATATTTGCCCCCAATACATGTCTGCAAAATTAAATCAAATAACGGTTACAGCAGCAACTAACTCATAAATTGATGGCAACTGTCAGATTAACCTTCCTATTTCAAAAACTGCTTTATTCTCTGTTTGGCACTGTAGTAATTCCCTCTTACATTTCAAATAATTATCACATGTAATTATTTCATTACATCATGAATACATATTTAAAATTACTAGACAGAGCTGGATTTGAACCCTGTATCATCTTGGCTCAAACTAAGAACTCAATGCTTTTACATTTGTTGCACAGAATCAGCTTGGCAACAGATGTGTTTCTTACACTCAGTACTGCTCAAAGTGCTGACTGCACCATGTCTCTACTTAGCATGTTTGTGCTGAGGAAAGCAAACCAATAAAACTCTTATAATTTTATCAGTGAAACAGATGCCTGTGTTTGCTCATTGCTTAACTATGTGTAAATGGGGAAAGCAGTGTAAATACTTTTTTAAGGTTAGACAATTTATGACACATCATTTCTGATAGTAACTAATTATGAACACCATAGTGTCTGTTAGGTGTGTCTACCATAGCCAGTATGGATGATTACTTCGTAAGTTCAAGTAGAAGTTCTTAAATGTGTATCTTGCACATGCATGCCATTGATCGCGCAAACTAGCTGCTCAGCAGTGCACTATGGAAAGTACTTATTAACATGTATTCCTTATGTTTACTGCATAGTTAGTCTTCATCCCATTAATGCCCATGTAAAAACACAAACAAAGGGAAGGGATTTTTTAATGACTGAACACATATTTACACTGTAGCCATGTGTTACCTGTACCCATGCACTTAAAACTTGGTATCTTAATACATGTTACCAAATATCAACTACACTACTATAATAAATACCAAAAATGCTTTGCTACATACCATGTACGTCTTTATACTGACAATACATACTCAGATTGTCTAATACTTGTACTGATGTGGACAGCAATTACTCACAAATATGAACACACAAATATGATCCCAAAAATGTGTGTGTGTCTGTATGTCACAATTTAAGTGTATAATGTACACAGCGTTCTGGGAAAAAGCAGAAATTTTCACATTTCTGCTACAGCATTCCTGACAGATATTTGCATGTAGTTTGTAAAGCTGTCTCTCAAAGTAGAGGCTGTGTGTCTGAGCACATGTTCCAGGCCATCATAGCTTAGCCAAAGCCAGTATAGCATTTCAGTGAGAGTGCATTGTTTGTGGTCATTGGCTGACTGGGGTTGCCTAGACTACGCCTTGGAGTAAGAACCTCATTGATTCTTCCAAGCTTTTTTTTAAAGTTGTTTCAGGTTTTAACTTTGTTACTTAAGTTAACTTGTGAGTGTTTCTGCCATTTCACACTGAGCTAATCAGAGGAAGTCGGAGTAAGGGCCCTGAGCTAACTAATCTGTGATATATAACATTAAGTATCCCATTTTTTGCTTATTTCTGAGTTATTTATAGCACTTTTATTTTACTCACTGTGTGTGAGGTATTAACTAGAATTTTCTACAATTGTTAAGCATCTGGTTGGGTTTGTGTGTTCTGATTTTTGTTTCCCACCCTTCCTCCCTATTGGTATCCTGTTCTTATACTTGGTGGCTTTGCAGTTGCCCGCCCCTACTGTAAATTTGATTTGGGACACTCCTCCCAGTCTAATGTCATTGCTTCATTCTACCTAATCCAGGGAGAACATTTGAGAAGGCCAACCCAGTTAGCTTCTTCTCATCCTTTCCCCTTTCCACTTAAAAAAAATTCTAAGCTTGTTTCCTGCCTTTACTGTAAGTCGTCTAGTCCAGATACAGATTTCCTGTATACAGGACAGTTTGCAAGCGTCTGAGACCCCAAGCCTTTCTGTGTTGGAGGGAAGCATTCAAGCTTAATTTTGTTTCTTAGAACTAGCCAATTTTCTAGTTTCAGCACTCAAATCTGCATTTTTTGAGCTCAGCACTTGTTCAGAACTCATTGTAAGCACTAAATAAGCTACAAATTACTACAACACTCAACTTTCCTCACTTGTCTAGAGGAAACAGTTTTTAGTACTTAATAAGTAAGCACCTATCCAGGCATGTCTAAGGGTCAGCTCCCAGTGTTTTCTCCTGTCTGCCTGATGAATCTGGGCATCTTGGGGTAATGCAGCAATTGCCTCATGTACACAGACAACCCTCTCCTCCTACCACCCAACACTACAACCTGTGGGAGATGCACTTATATAGCCAAACTGGAAGCAAAGCTCTCTTCACCCAAGACTGGACTAGACAGTCAAGAGGAGAAGGTAAACACTTGCACCACACCACACTCATCACATAGTCCCTCAAAACCTACACCACCAAAACACACACATAGAGACACAAAACACACACCTACATTCACTGAGGCTCTCAAAAAAGATCTACCCAAGCAACAGGGACCTCCAAAGCAGAAATGCAAGCAACCTCCATCCCCCAACACAACCCAAATGACACATAGCCCACAAACTCAGTGTGCCACTCAACCACAGCCCATAAGGCATAACAACGTACCCAACACTCTAGTCATAAGTGACTCTAAAGTCAGGCACACTGATGTCCCACTCATCAGGCTAAACAAGGAGAAAGTTACTGTCAGCTGCCTGTCATGTGCCATGATCTGCCACATAATGCATGCACTCAGGTCACTCCACAGCAAGTACAAATATAACTCTGTCATTGTCCATGTTGGTGTGAATGACCTGAGACGTACCTCACTGGACTACATGAAAAGAGACATAGAGGAGCTGTCCGATCTTGTAGCCCAGACAGGTATGACCCTAGCCCTGAGTAGCATCCTGCCATCACCCAGAATGATACTACAGTACAAGGACAAAATGATTGACTTCAACAATTGGCTAGGCTTCTGGTGTCATTCTAAGTGGATCCAGTATCTGCCTGGGATGACATAATCGACAAACCAGGATGCTTTGCCAAAGATGGCCTGCATATGTCGCCCTTGGGATTCTGGATACTGGCTAAGGCTCTTGCCACCCCTAGAGTACCTTTTTTAGGCAAAATTCAAATGACAAATTCACCACTGTAACAGGTACAAGCAAGCAAAATCTGAGGGTAATGCTACTTAATGCTAAAAGTCTAAACCTCAAAATGCACTCACTCGAGGCACTCCTTAAAATGGAGAACATCAACATCTGTGCAGTGACAGAGACCTGGTTCAAGACTCCAGAGAGCACCCCTGCATTACCAGGCTATAATTCATACCACACCTTTCGACAACCTAACCTGGACTGAAGCACTAAAGGCGGAGGCATGTCCAAATTCATTAAGGATATCCACACCTCCAGGCTAGTTGCTCAGCATAATGCATTCGAGATTATCCAAGTGCAACTAACTCTGGGCAAGACCGCAATCAAAATTGTAGCTTGCTATAGATCCCCCACCATGCCCCAGGATTCCCACTCCTCATTTCTTGATACACTGGAAAATATTAGGGTGCAACCTAACACCCTAATAATGGGTGATTTCAACTACCCCACCATTAACTAGGAAAACTACTCATGTACCAACTCTTGTGCTCAACGTTTTCTAGAATTCATAAATTCCAATGCCTTGGATCAACTTATCCACACCCCCACCCCAACCAGGGGCAGCAATATCCTAGACCTGGTCATTACTAACATGGACAACTTGTGTTCCACACCAGAGGTCAATTCCTCATTGGTCAGATCCGACCACAAGTAAATCACCCTAGACATCCACATCCCACCCCACCCCCATTAGGGAAATCACTGTAAAAAATTTCTCCAAAGCCAACTTTACATTTCTTAAGACAGAAGTGGCAAACTTCATGACACCCATGCTGACGGACAATAGAGGTACGACTGCTGAATCCTATACAATTGCACTTTATAAGCACTTACACGAGTGCACAGATCGTGCAATACCTAACAGAACCAAGATGCTATCCTCCAAAAAACCGAAGCTAATCTGGTGGTCCCCTGCTATAAACAAACTCTACAACAGAAGAAAGAAACTGTTGCAAAAAAGAGTAAAATCCCATGATTGGAGGAACTCTGTGATCAGCCTCTGTAAGAAGCTGAGATCCCTCATAAAATCCTCCAAAGCTAGTTACGAAAACAAAATCGCTACTGATTCTAAAGACAACCACAAAGCATTCTATAGCTATGTCAAAAATCTCAATGGCAACACTCACATCTGTTCTGAGTTACAGCACAATGGCATTAAATATACAAAACCAACTGATATTGCCAACATTCTTTACCCCTCTCTCATCTCCTAAAGGGCCCATCTCTATACTGGAAGAATGCAAAGTTCCTGTAATTACGGCTGCACAGGTAATAAACACACACTTCAAAGCCAAGAACACAGCATCCATGGGACTCAACAACATCCCAGGCTGCATTCTACATGAACTACAGAATTAACTGGCACCCCACCTAAGTACCATGTTCAATCATAGCCTCACTTCAGGCTTTGTGCCCACTGAATGGCGCACAGCAACGGTTATCCCACTCCACAAAGGGGGAGCCACCCAGACCCTGGGAACTACTGCCCCATTAGCCTGATGAGCCTGGTCTGCAAGGCTATGGAATGTATCATCATGGAACTTATAAACAATGACATTGGTAATCTCCAAACTCTGGACCCTACCCAGTTTGGGTTTGTAAAAGGCAGATCATGTCTCCTAAACCTGATAGACTTCTTAGAACTGGTCACCAAAGCCATAGATGTGGGTAAGGTGATTCACACAGCCTATCTAGATCTTGCCAAGGCTTTTGACACCATCCCCTACTCTGGAGTTATAGATAAACTCACTAAACTAGGTATAGATCCCTATGTCACAAGATGGGTTGCCAAGTGGCTCACTGACAGAACCCACACTGTGAAAGTAGCAGACTCTAAATACAACTTCAGACCAGTGACAAGTGGAGTACCACAGGGTTCAGTCCTAGGTTCTCTCCTGTTTAGTATCTACTTCTCTGAAGTACAGGCTAACACAGAAGGCCTTTGGCTAACAAAGTCCACGGATGACTGCAAACTAGGTGCCATAATCAAAACTCCTAACAAGGTGGACATCCTACAAAAAGGCTTCACTGTGACAGATGCCTGGTGTCAAAGCCATGGCCTCAAGCTCAATGCCAAAAAGTGCATTGTCATCCCTTTTGGTAAAAACTCTGTACCTATGAACTACCACATAGGCGGCAGTCTACTTAACACCGAAAGTGTAATAAGAGATCTTGGGACACAGGTGGACAGTAGTCTCTCCTTTGATAATCACATCGCCACAGTAGTCAGGAAATCCTTCTATGTGGCACACCTCATCACAAAAGGTTTCTCATCCAGAAAAAAAGAGGTCATTGTTCCCCTCTACTCATCACTCATTAGACCCATTATAGAGTACAACAGTCCTTTTGGTATGTACCTCACAAGTCATCTACAACAACTGAAAAGGCCACAGAAATACCTCACAAAGTGTATTACTGGCCTCAAGCAGATGCTCTATGCAGACCGTCTAAAAAAACCCCAACTTTACTTTGTCTCGCCTACTCAGAGGTGATCTCTGTCTAACATACAAAGCTATGTCAAACCCAGAGCTGTTGGACATGCTTCACTTAAATAAATCCCAATCCCTCTGAGCTACATGCTCTATGGACCTAAACCTTGTCACCACCATAAACAAAACATGCTGGAGGGATAGATTCCTGTCCCAGAAACTTCCCGTACTCTGGAACAAACTACCTATATATATCAAACAAAGCTCCTCATTAGTACTCTTCAAGAAAAATCTTGATGACTGGATGGGAGATAGGAAATGCACCCCAGGGATCACCTCTGTGGCTCTGTTTGACAGGGGCACAGGAAAATAATATTTGTGGGTGGCAAAAGCCAAGGTACCATTTGGCTAGGCTTATATAGGCCCTAGGGCCAGTAGCCTAGTATCTACCTATGAGCCTATGAACCTATACCTGCACATTGGAAACACAACAGCAGATACTACATCCACACTTTGCACATCACTCTCATAACAGGATATGGCAACCAAATCATATAATGATGATGGCATCATCTATAAAGACCACTATGACAAGGCAAATACATACTTTATTGGTGTTTCAATCATCACACACTGTGTTTTGCAAATGGGAACAAAATAATTGCATGTGTGATCACTCAGCACAGCAGCCACATTATGTGTGTGTCTCTATGTATGTGTAAGTTTGTGTGCATAGTCAAAGGAACATCAGTCTGTAACCTACCATCATCAATCTGGTACCAAGCAGAGCTTCAATATCTTGGCAGTCGTACATGGCTATCCATCCATTTCATACAAGCCTCCCAACATCTTCTCACAAACATCCATTGATGATGTCATCCACTATAAATTGTCCAGCAGTGTTGTAAAAGCCAGACTTGTACTGTGTCACTTGCATTAAATACTGAGTTCTCCAGGTGGTGTACTTAGGTAAGGGTTCTAATCTATCTGCAGTGAACTTGTACTTGTACTTAGAAGAGCATAACTATGTTACCTACGGTCCCATGGAATACAAATATTTTGACAGTTGTACATGCCTACACATCTACTTAATTCAGGCTTCCCAACATCTTCGCCCAGACACCCAATAATGATATCATCCACTATAAATTGTCCAGTAGCATTGTAAAAGTTAGGCTTGTGCCGTTGCTCTTGCATTAAATGCTGAGTTCTCTAGCTGGTATACTTAGCTAGGTAGGGGTTTTAATCTCACTGCAGTCAACTTGTGCATGTACTCAGAAGAGCTTAATTGTGTTTCCTACAGTCCCATGGAGTGCAAATATTTTGACAGTTGTACATGCCTACACATCCACTTCAGTCAGACCTCCCATCTTCTCCCAAACATTCAGTGATGATGTCATCCACTATAAATTGTCCAGAAGCATTGTAAAAGTGAGGCTTGTGCTGCAGCACTTGCATTAAACACTGAGTTCTCTAGTTGTTGTACTTAGGGGTTGTAATCTAAATGGTGTGTGTGTTCACTTGGTTGTCATTTGAGAGAGCATTTTATACCAGCATGAGAAACTCTACCATTACCATCTTCTTCTCAGCTGACACTCCTGATGTCATCAGCTATAAAGTGCTGTCAGACACTATAAAAGCCAAACTTGTGCTGTGGTGCTTGCATTAAGTACTGTACTTTGTAAATAATTAAGTAAGGGTTCTATCCTCACTGGGGTCAGTTGATGTGTGTGTGTGTGTGTGTGTGTGTGTGTGTGTGTGTGTGTGTGTGTGTGTGTGTGTGTGTGTGTGTGTGTGTGTGTGTTATTCAAGAGAGCATTTTACACCAGCATGTGAGACCCTGCTATTACCATCTTCTTCTCAGCAAACAATGCTGATATCATCAGCTATAAAGTGTTGTCAGACACTATAAAAGCCAAACTTGTGTTGTGACTGTTGTGTTAAGTACTGTGCTTTATAAACAGGTAGGTAGGGGTGCTGTTATCACTGCGGTCAACTGTGTGTGCATCCAACAATCACTATGTTGACAATTTTAGAACAATATGCAAGTCCACAGTTATGTCAGACCCTCCTCCGAACATCTTGTTGTAGCATACACTGATGATGTCAACCTGTATAACATGCAACCTGACAGTATTCAAGAAAAACATGTGCTACAGCAGTACCATCAACTACTGTGTTTACAAGCTACTTTACCTACACATATAAGGATTCTAATCTTACAGCAGGCAACTTGAGTCTGTATACATACAAATATCACTTTTGAGACAATTTTCCACATGGATGTGACTCCACATTCCATGTCCTACACTTCTCACAACATATTCTCCTCAACATACAATGATGATATCATACTCCATAAAGTGCAATGTGACACTGTTACAGTCAGGCATATGTGGTATTGCTACTATTACATTGCATGGCATTCATATTCTATACCTAAAGAGGTGTAATATTCAAATCAGGCCTAGTCTACTGCTGTGTGTGTGGGGTTGGTGGCATATTATGGTAATTGTATGAACTTTAGACTTGCCCTTCATTTCACTACCACTTAGAGGAACATTTCATGTAGCCCCATGCCTCCACCATCCTCCTTTTTCCTCTGGCCACATGACATCCTTCATGCTCAGGGGTGGAGCATATCCTCATGTCAAATATGCATACACATATCATGAAGCAGAGTCCTTTCATGAGCCTCTGCAACCCATCTCCAGACCACTACATGTGTGATTCCTAGTTCTGTCATGGTGTGGTGCACATGTCACATATGGACAGTGACAGTATGTAATGCAATCAAACAAATATACACACATGCACAATAGTCGTACTATCTTCCATAATATAGATATAGGGAGTTTATTTTCAATGATATACTAATGGCTAGGATTATATGTGATGTTGGCTATTAGCCTAATAATGGTCTATGATCCTATGAACAGTTGACATGTCAATGCTGCTGTCATTGACATGTGCTATATTGAGGTGTGGCTGGACAGTATGGCTACAAGAGGGTATTACAATCTGTGATATGAGCTAATTATTGATGGCCATTGCTGCTATTTTATTACATGCGCCTTCTATAACAGCTGTAGTAATACATCCCCTGAGAGCTGTTGACATGGTATGATACACTTGTATGTATATTGTTGGCATATTAGGACATGTGTTGTAGTGGAGCAGATCTACCTTCTACACAGTTCACATTCTATCACAGTGACACTTGCAGTATGGCACTGGGGTGGTCGCAGTGTTGCAGCGGTTAGCATTGTCACCTCACAGCAAGAGGTTCTCTGGTTTGATTCTCGGCTGTGGTGCCTTTTGTGTGGAGTCTGCATGTCCTCCCTGGGGTCATGTGGATTTTCTCTGGGTGCTCCAGTTTCCCCCCACAGTCCAAAGACATGCAGTAGGTGGATTGAACACTCCAAGTTAGCCATAGGTGAGAGTGTGTGCATGAAAGAGTGGTGCAAATGAACTGCCACGGCAGGGCTAGCCATGTGGTGGTTTAAACCTTGGCTCAAGATGATTGTCACTGAGGAACTGACACCCGACCCCATATGCAAAATAGGAAAAAGGGGTTGAGGATGGATGGACTTGCAGTATGGCACAGGTGTGCATGTCTCTACATACCACTGTGACGGATATCAATATGAATTCATATTGATTACATGGTCACATAAGTCTCATTTCATACACATGTTGTTTTGCTGTGATATACAAAATAATGTATCACATGTTTGGATTCAATTGCAACCTTGTGAGATTCATTGTATGTGCAGTTGTGTTGCTACACCCAAGGATTATTGAGGTGGTCAGCAGCACCATTGTGTAACTATTAGCATTTGTGTCAGAAAGTGTTCTGCATGAGCCACAGACAAGTGATCTGTAATGTGTCTTTATATGGCATCAGGCTGCTCAGACACAGCTTTCCCATGAAAAATGTATGTTGACATATGCTGTGCAGTTGATGTAAGTACATGACATTGGTACATTTGTATGACTGTGTGTGAATAGTACCAGTGTGTGGAATGTGATGAATAATCAAGGTTGAATTTGGAGGTCTTTTCAGAAATCATTTATTACAATAAACGAAAAGTGTTAAGGGGAATATGCAACTAAGCACCGATCTTATGTGGATGATACCAGATATACACAAATGGAGAAAACAGGCAATCTACTAGCTGACAGTTTGTCTTACACATCATCTCCATGTTGCCACTGACCATCAGCCAAAGTAGACATGGAAACATTAGTCAGTTTTCATTCTCAGGAGACCAGCACATCTATGTGCTCTCTATGACTACTAACACAGAATGAATGGGTCCTGCCAACATCACAGGTTGCCTATAGCATGACTTAAAACCTGACCTACCAGACACAGTTGGATCTGTACCTCAACATAGCCTCCAGACAGCCTATGTTCCTGTAGAAGGGTGGACAGCAATATGCATCCTTCTGACTGGGGGGAACATCACTTGATGCATGAAGTTATAGACTCATCCTAACTCTCCTCATCTGTGAGATAGGCCAAGAAGTCATCATGGACCTTCTCCAAAAAGATACAGGTAATATCCCAACTGTGTACCAAACCCATGTTCGATTTGTTAAGGCTACATCCTGTCTTTTACATCTGTTCACCATCTTCAAGAAGGTTACCAAGGGCATGTGTGATGACAACACTATCATCCTGTGTAACTTGACCTAGCCAAGGTATTTGACACAAATCTGCAGTCAGGTATTACAGAGAAACTGTCTTAAGTGGCCATAAACACCTACGTCACCAAGTGGGTAGACAACTGGATCACACACATGACAGATAAATATGTTGCAGTGTGTGATGTCACCTCTGTCTAGAGTCCAGTGACCAGGTCAGTACCTTAGAGCTCTGTGATAGACTCTTTTCTGTTCATTATTTAAGTCTCAGATGTCAAAACTAGCTTACACATCCTTTCTCCAACCAGATTTGTGGAGGACTGCAAATTGTGGACAATCACAGAATCAAGTGTGGCATTGGTATAATGCAGACAGTATCAACACACACAAAGGATTGCTGCCACAGCCATGGGGACATCGTAGATGAAGAAAAATCATGGGGGGATTAGTTCCATTATGAAAACAAATACACAAGATTACATTATACACAACACAACTCTACGAGCAGACCAAATGGTATATGACCTGTGTACTCCGGTAGATGGTATGCAGAATATCCATCAGCATGTGCCCCCAGTGGTGGCCACTTTCTTGTGTATAGCACAACTCCTGAGTATGTGCAGGACATCCACATCAAAGGTCATTATAGTTCCATTGGTCTCAGCCCTCATCATACCAATAATTGATTACAATGCACCCTTTTGCATGTACTTCCCAACACATCTTTCTGGTATGAGTTACTCAATTATAGAACTTTTGCCACATTGAGCTCCCACACATCTTATTGGGCATACCTAAGTATTCTTTTTGGTGCATAAACATTAGGGGTTGACAGTTCAGAACCCCTTCAAGGTGTTATACAAGATGCATGTGTGATATATGTTCCTCTGATGCACACAGTAAATACATGGCTGATTGACAACATTGACGGCATGGGTTATATTCATGAAAGTGTGTACTGTGGCATACATATATGCCATGCAAACCTGTCAATTAACCAGGATTGCTCATAATTTCAAATACAGGTGTAACTGTTCCTTCTAACACCTCCAACAGATGTTGATTTTTGAGGAAGGTGTGCTTGATTCCCCTTATAGATTGCTGACAAATCATGACAGTTGAACAAGTATGTTCATGCAGAGCCATCTATGATCACTCACAATCACATATGGTATCTCAATGACATGAATTAATGGAGGTGTTATGCTGATATAGTCCACAATTATGCATGCTTCTGTCTACTGTTGTCCATGAGTCTGTTGCTATGTGTCCCATTTGGTTGAGACCTATGCTGACACTACAGTCGTATTCAGGCAACTAATTTTGCACAGCTTCACAATATTTACCTACCCCTATTTTATATACTGTCCTTGATAAACGTACTTTCCAACGTTCATGTCAGGATGCTTCGATCATTAAGCATCCCCTCCACTGAAATGTTACCTTGTGTGGTAGTCACATAGCATCCAATAATGGTGTCAGGTTTATATGACTATAATCACACAGGACATGTACACAGCAGTATGTACTGTATCATATAGATATGTGATTAGTCTTCATGCTATAACTGTCTTGTCTTTGTGGTGTACATAGACTGACATGTCCTCATCTGCTGTAAATGATCATGTTTCACCTGCCCTCTTCCCCTGTGTTCATACCTACAGTTCATGTGTGTGTCCCTTTCAATACACACACTTCTCCTGAATAATTATTTATAATACAGTCTATGTACCCTTGCTGATCAGTTGCAAAACCTGTATTCAGTATGCCTAAAACAGATTTGCACACTACTCTGCACTGAATACACTTTCATGTAATATGTTGGAACTGTATATATTGCTTTATATTAAACCCTGGTAGTCATTGTGGCTTTGCTTGCAATCCTGCAGACCTAGTTTGCCTGTAGGTAAAGAGGTTTACATGTCTGCAGGTGTTCATGTTGCTTTACCTGGTTTCCTGGCTGGCAACACTGTTGCTGGCCATGAAACAACTACTGTATGCGTAAGTAAGATACACAGCATGCATATGCAATCGGCACTGGTGCTTATTGCCCAAATACATAAACTCCATGTAGGCTTCATGCTAAGCCTAAAAAGAGTTTATTGAATTCCCATGAAGGATTTTATCAGTGTCTACCACCCTGAGGAAGACAGTATGGCCAAGAATTGAGATGCTTTATTTGGAGCATAGCAGAACAAGCATGGGGCCTGGGATGCTGGACTTTGCTAGTTACCCTGTGACAGTAACTTGTGCACAAAAGTCAGAAGAGCAGGAGGAGACCCTATTAATACGAGCACATCAGAAGTGAGAGGAGGGATTTGCAAACTTTTTTGATGCGTGAAACAGGAAGACAAAGTTACATTGATGGAACTTATTAAAAGCTGGGAGAGGTACAATGTTTTGATGACCAGATAGATATTATAGAGGTACTGTAGAAAGGTAGGATTACAGAAGGAAAATAGATGAAGGTACTGTGCTAGAACAGGGTGAATACCCTATAAACCTGGATGTGAAGTGATATGTGCCCAGAACTCAAGGAAGTAGGAATTAATGAATTAATTACACTTATTACGACAGCTTGATTGTGTTACTTCAAACTGCAAACACAACTGATCGTCTGCATAAATTATGCACATCTAAAGTCCACAGCTACAGAGTTGGGTTAGATGGTACAGAATGCACACAGACTCAGTAAAACGCACTGCAAGTTGGAGCAACGAAACAGTAGCAGAGGTAGTTACGGGACATTCTTACAATCTGGTGAAGACAAACATTATAGCCAAGATCTGAAATAGTATGTTACCTATTGCAATCTGTACAGATAATTGTTAGGTATATTATATTTGTTTATCATCTGCCATATTGACATCATGGCATGTTTTAGATATTTTTAATATTCCACATAGTTCTGACCTTTCATTCAATCCATTGTTGTATAATTTCTTTGTAAAGGAACATGTAGAAATCCATGCAACACTGCTGTCAGGTGATTCCAGAATCCGTGGACCACATATGGGCTCTGCACAGATATGTAATGTGCAGTACATCTTTAGACATTATAACTGCATATCCTGCATTTGTAATGCATATGTGGGCAAATGGATTATAAAGCAGTACTGCAGACATGAACAGATAATATTGCAAGCTGACGCTCATAACCACTGCCCTGAATCAGCCATTTACATTATTAAGAAATAAAGTGTCACTGTAAAATTCATTGGAAATACTACTGCTTATGCATGCATAGCACACATGTCCATTTTCTGCAGTATTTCGTAGATAATGGGGCAGTGTTACAGGAACATAAAACTAGAAATGAGTACAAAATTTATAAATTTTAAACAGTAACATCAATCTAATGGCTTCAGGCTTTCCCTGTTCCATATCAGTAACAAAATCACAGTGAATTGCTAGTGTGACACAAACTTTCAAGTAATTAAAAACTTTGATGAGGTTGGTAGCTGGATAAGTACTTTCTAGTCTACTGATATTGTTCTGTGTTTCTCCCTGAAAGTTTTCATTTCAGACTACAGCGAATCTCACACTACTGAAGTTCTGCATTAGGATCGTATTTCCTGCTGGCAACGATGTGTGTATGAACAACAGTTTTATCTGTTGGCAATGATGTGTGTTAAAGAACAGCAGTTTTATTTGATAACTTAAGGGCTCTGACTCTAAGTTGCCGCAAGATCATGTAGGGTAAAGCTGATTATTAAACGACGGCACATCGCTGAGATTATTATAATAAGCTGATATCAAGCAAGGGATGAGTGCACTCCATGGATTACATTTTGGAAGCTCGCCAAGTCCTCTGAAAAAGGTGAAGAAAAGATTGGTGCCCTAAAAGAGTTAAATCCCTGCACTTTGTCATTTGCTATTTAGATTTAGGCATGATTCACTCATTTATATTACTAATTAAGAACACATTTACTATGATTAATATGACAGAGAAGAGGACAAAATAGCATGGCACATATCATTAAAAGTTTTTTGCCTAAAAAGCAGTTGTTTCAGGATAATAATTATAATTAGTGCCATCACTAAATCATCCACCTGGAAGACAAAAATTTGTCTAAAAAAACTCTGGTGCTGTTTAAAAGTTATATAATTTTAAAAGTAAAGTCCATTCCAGGAGGAGACTCATTACTGTCAAGCAATTTCAAAATGGAGCCATGCAAAAATGGACTGCTGGTTACATGCTGATTAACAGAGCTTATCTGTAGTGAAGCTGACATCGCCTTTATAGCTTCTTTTGTCATACTTCTGTTTGTAAGTAACAAGTGGATTTTTTTTATAGAACGTTATTGCAGATACAAATTGTTGATCATTTGGAATGGACTGCTTCAGATGGTAAAACCAAGTGTCTTTATTGGAAATGCTGGAAGTAACACATGTGCCTGTCCTTCACACTAGTGTTTCTTTTTACTAACATGAATTATCCATTCAGAATTATAATAATAACATCAGCAGATTTATTAAAACATACATTTATATATGACCCAGCTGAAGATGACAAAAACATTAAACTAAATGTGTGAATTTTAAACACCTTACATGCTTATCTTTATTTATTTATCCTTTGTTGACCAGGTTATTCCCACTAGCCTAGTAGCCTCTTTTCAGGGGAGTACCAAGGTAGTATTTATACTACTAGGCATTTGGCCTAACTTAATTATTACCAATGAAAATACTGCTAAGAAAGGTAATGTGTTAGAAATGTACAAAACCATTTTGTACTCTGGAACTCTCTTACCCTACTCTTACTCAGGGAGGTATAGACTTGTATGAAATTGGTCCTACAAAATGCAAAGGTTGCATCTAACTGATTTTTGAATGAACTCTTGAAATTCCCAATAATCTTTCACTGGAGTACCAGTTGTGTGACACAGAAGGGTGGAGCCCTGACTATGACATGGGTATCCCAGTTTGTAGCCCAAGAGCTGGAGGACCGAAAGAGGCATTGTC
Source organism: Protopterus annectens (assembly GCF_019279795.1). Lineage (NCBI taxonomy): Eukaryota > Metazoa > Chordata > Ceratodontiformes > Protopteridae > Protopterus > Protopterus annectens. The sequence goes on from NC_056748.1 coordinate 30,701,685, forward strand.
TGCTTCTCCGTCCCAACTGAGGATGTGAAAGTATGTTTCTGAGGTCTGTCTCCCATTAATGACTCCTTAGTGGAGACAGAAAACATAACAGGACCCAGATTAGAAGCAGGAATGATTGATGGGCTACGTCACCTGGATACAGTATGATTAACTCACATGTTGTTTAACTGACATGAGTGCTATAGGTTTGGTTGAATGTTGCATTAACTGTGGACAGATTTTTGCAAAAAGACCATTGTTGGTGAAGTTCCTCAAATTATGTTATAGGTGAGTTGCTGAACATTGACTATACCATAATTCTGTGCATTTTTTCCTGTTCTATGGTAGTGGGACAATGAAGTTTGTTTATATGTTATAAGAGCGTGGGGGCAGTGTTCCCACATCAGGGGGTATGGGGCAATTAAAGAATTAGTTTAAAAATGTGTGGACTGTACTTTTGGACTTCTTTAGGGGACTTATGTTGTTTTCTCTGAGTGTATTTTTGTCTGCATAGTGCAGGGGTGTGTTTCTTTGTTTATTCTGTGACTGCAAATGTAACACTTTTGTTTATATTTGCAAACATTATTTTCTAGTGTTGTTCCTGCTCACTGTAAGTAGTAGATGAAATTGTATGTATCTGTGTTTTTGTGCATGCACGCTTGTCTGTGTGGCATGTAATGTGTGTCTAAGACGTGTTATTGTGAGGTGTAGTGTGTGTGTGTGTGTGTGTGTGTGTGTGTGTGTGTGTGTGTGTGTGTGTGTGTGTGTGCGTGTTTGTTAGGGTTGCCACCTTTTCAAATGGCCAAAGTGGGACATTTTTGGGACACACATCAGATTTTACAGGCTGACACATACCCATGGTCAGTACAAAGGATAGAACTTTTACTTTTTTGCCTAAATAAAAGCTTATTCTTGTAGCAGTTTAGTTGCTTATTCTGTTTCTTGTAACATTTAGGTATTTTAGATACAGAAATAACTATTTTATGCAACTATTACATAAAATATGGGACATAATTATGTCCTACAATCTCAGGACATTTGCCATTTTTAATATTTTTTGTCAGGACACAACTTCCCAAAGAGGGACTGTCCCTCGTAAAGTGGGACAGGTGGTAACTCTAGTGTGTGTGTGTGTGTGTGTCTGTGCATGTGCAAGTTCCATTAATATTCCCTAAAACCTTAAAACCCTTCTGCTCTAAACACAAATTAGTGCATCGTTAGCACCAGCTACCTACTCCATTAGCTAAATACCTAATCACATGCTTCTGCAATAACAGTGGTATGCAAGGATGAAAAGAAGGAATGCCAAACTCCAACTTAGTAAATCAATCCTTGATCACAACAGGAAAAAAACAGATTTAGCGCTTTTGTCTACAATAAGACTTGCACAGAATCTGGCAGTACAATAAAAATAAAAATTTAAAGAACAGAATGGATCCAATCAAAATAGAATCCCACCAAACATCACTAATCAAAAAACAAGAAAGAAGAATACATGATGCACACAAATGAATTGTCATACAAATAAATAACCACATGAATAACATAAAAATCTTGCATATATAATATTATAGTATAAAAACATAAATAACTACATATAAACACTACAATATTTGTAAATGATTTTAAAATAAATCACATATATAAATCACATATAGAGGGCTGGCCTTTGATCATCTGGTGATCTAGGCAAAAAGTCTCCGCAGCACTCCCTCCACACTACCTGGTACCCGCATCCTGGTCTGCTTGCAGCATCCAGATTACTTTGTCTTCCTTTTTTTCATAGTTTGCCTTACTCTTCAGTTTTTCCTGTATTCATTCAACTTATTTTAAAGAAACCATTTCTTTACTACAAAAAATAAATAAATACTGGAAAAGTGCCCCTGCTAGGGTGGCGCCCTATGCGGCCACCTAGTTGGCCTGTGCATAGGGCCAGCTATGCACATATAGATAAGCCAATTTTGCTCAAATGAGATCCTCAGAAAACTAAAGCATTTTTGCAAAGTCACCCCCCATCTCATATGAGGGGCTTTGCCTCCCATATCTGTTGACTTTTTTTTCACTCTGAGACAGCTCCAAATCAAATAAAGAATGATCATTTAAACAGTAAAAAGTATCATGTTGTTTTCTTCAAGACACTGTAATGTCGGAGTCAGCTACATAATATGTAATTCATACCCAGTCACATTGCTACGTAATATGTAATTCATGCCCAGTCACATTGTTACAATGTAATTCATGCCCAGTCACATTGTTACATAATATGTAATTCATGCCCAGTCACATTGCTATAATGTAATTCATACCCAGTCACATTGCCACATAATATGTAATTCATGCCCGGTCACATTGCTACATAATATGTAATTCATGCCCAGTCACATTGCTATGATGTAATTCATACCCAGTCACATTGCTACATAATATGCAATTCATGCCCAGTCACATTGCTATATAATATGTAATTCATGCCCAGTCACATTGCTGTGATGTAATTCATACCCAGTCACATTGCTACATAATATGTAATTCATGCCCAGTCACATTGCTACAAAATAATTCATGCCCAGTCACATTGCTACATCATATGTAATTCATGCCCAGTCACATTGCTACATAATATGTAATTCATGCCCAGTCACATTGCTACAATGTAATTCATGCCCAGTCACATTGTTACATAATATGTAATTCATGCCTAGTCACATTGTTATGATGTAATTCATACCCAGTCACATTGCTACATAATATGTAATTCATGCCCAGTCACATTGCTATATAATATGTAATTCATGCCCAGTCACATTGCTATGATGTAATTCATACCCAGTCACATTGCTACATAATATGTAATTCATGCCCAGTCACATTGCTACAATATAATTCATGCCTAGTCACATTGCTACATAATATGTAATTCATGCCCAGTCACATTGCTACATAATATGTAATTCATGCCCAGTCACATTGCTACAATGTAATTCAAGCCCAGTCACATTGCTACATAATATGTAATTCATGCCCAGTCACATTGTTATGATGTAATTCATACCCAGTCACATTGCCACATAATATGTAATTCATGCCTAGTCACATTGCTACATAATATGTAATTCATACCCAGTCACATTGCTACATAATATGTAATTCATGCCCAGTCACATTGCTACAATGTAATTCATGCCCAGTCACATTGTTACATAATATGTAATTCATGCCCAGTCACATTGCTATAATGTAATTCATACCCAGTCACATTGCCACATAATATGTAATTCATGCCCAGTCACATTGCTACATAATATGTAATTCATGCCCAGTCACATTGCTACAATGTAATTCAAGCCCAGTCACATTGCTACATAATATGTAATTCATGCCCAGTCACATTGTTATGATGTAATTCATACCCAGTCACATTGCCACATAATATGTAATTCATGCCTAGTCACATTGCTACATAATATGTAATTCATACCCAGTCACATTGCTACATAATATGTAATTCATGCCCAGTCACATTGCTACAATGTAATTCATGCCCGGTCACATTGCTACAATAAGTTGTGAGTGATCAAACACTGATCTGATCATCTGTATTGCATTTACTGTTACCCTTGTTGTCTGATTGTGGCTAAAAAGTGTCTGCAATTGACTACTTCACTTTTGGGGTTAATAAATAAACTAAAAATAAAAACTTAACTGGTATACCCAGTGAAAAACAGGCATTGCGTTCTGAAGTATTTTTATTTCAGGGAGCCCTCCCCTAACTCATTTAGTTAAGTCATGTGTCTTAGTTTTAATACTGCTGCTCATTAAAAACAGGCCCAGGTCTTGATGAAATTTGAACTTATGACCCCTGGTTTATGAAACAAGTGGTCTAACCCCTGATTTCAAGGCCATCCAAGCTTTCAGTTGCAGTTTGGATTTCTTATTTAAGCAGTTAAATTATTTAAGGTGTTAGGACTTTCTGGTCAGTATACAAAATTTCCAGCTTTACTGATAACACAAAACAAATAATCTAGCATTAACAGTCTGACTGAGGATAAAGAAATAAAATATGAAAATGGCAGCTACAGCTACTTTAATTGTACCTGAAGGGAAAATCTGTTCTTAAGCAGATTACTGTGAATGAACAGAACATAAGGCAGATTCAATAAACCCTACATGGTCTGCTAAGATCGCGTGTGTGTCTTGGCATGATGCTCACACGGTAGCACACTGTGTTATGCTAATTACAGCATAAGCAGCAGAATTGTAAGCTAATTAACCAATCCAAGATGGAGGAGCTATTTAACTAGCTATAAAACAACTGTGTAGACTTAGTTTTCCCTGCGAATTCCAAAACCTATTGGAATACAGCCACGGAGACTAGGCTACACAGAAAGAATGTTAGGGGCTGCTGTTGCTTTAACTCACATGTATGTGCAACAGGCTGAGATCTGTGCTACTGCTGCTGCTGATAGACCACTGCCAAGAGTGTGAAGAGTTTTTAGACTTCAGTGTGTAACTCTTCCTGAATCTGCATGAGGTGCAAATTGTCGAGCACTACAGGGTGGATAGAGACACACTACAGGAACTTTGCAACCTCTGTCATCCTCAACTCAGATCAAGGGCAAACAGAAGGGAACTAATACCAGATGAGACAAAACTATAGGTAGCACTTATAATTTTAGCTACAGGAACCTTCCAGAGACCAACAGGGGACATGCAAGGGATGTCACAGGCATCAGCGTCCAGGATCCTCCATCAATTCCTGAATGCTAGGCTTCAACATGCCAGTGATTACATATATTTTCCCCATGCACCTTAGGACAGGGCCACAAATATGCAGGAGTTATACCCTGTAGTACACTACTCTGAAGTACTGGGTGCCATAGATTGCACGCATATAGAAATTAAGGCACCACCCGGGGAACAGGGAAAGGCTATGCATAAATAGAAAGGGCTTCCACTCCATTAACTGTCAGGTCATGTGCAATGCCAAGGGAATCATCTTGAATGTGTGTGCTGGCAACACAGTCAGTTACCACGACTCATATATCTGGCACAATTCACATATACAGGGCCGGTCTTTGATCAACTGGTGATCTAATCAAAAAGCCTCCGCAGCAACCCCCACACACCACACTACTGATATGTTTACTAGGGGTGATATCCCACAGGGTCATTTACTGGGGGATGCAGGTTTTGCACTGGAACCATGGCTGATGACGCCCATCAGAAATGCACACACCAACTGAAGAATACTAAAATGAGACACATGCTTAAACCAGAAATATCATAGAGTGTGTGTTTGGGCTGCTCAAGTTGTGGTTCTTCTGCCTAGATACATCTAGGGGAGCCCTGTAGTACAATCCATGGATATGTACTAAAATATTCACAGCATGTCCCATGCTTCTCAGCATCATCCTGAGAAAACAGCTTCAGCAGGATCAACAAGGGGAAGGAGCTCACATCCCCCCACCACTGGCAAGGTGGGTGCAGTCAGACATCGGCATGCTCAATATGCCCTTGCACTAGCTAAGACGCAATGCATAGCACACTCACTCACTACCTAAGGGACTAAAACCTTCATCCTATGCACATACATACTGTGACATTGATGCCAGGCAAGACTCACAACTTTTACCTACCCATGTAATGGCTGGGTACTGCTAGCATCAGACAAAGTCAGCCCTGAACTGAAACTTAGCAAATGTCAGATTTACAAAGTAAGTGTTGAGCCTAGAATATTAAAAAGTGTAATAATACAAATGAATATCCTTGCACACTGTTACTTGGTAATGCAAGCATACCTCTCAACTGTCCAGATTTTTGCAGAATGTCCAAATTTTTTGCCTCACAGTTTTGGTTTGTTTCTCATAAAATTGCTGTTTTTGGTAAATCATTGGCAAATAATTGTCAAGTCAAAGTCAAAGTAAACTTTATTGCCATTCAGCCCCACAAACAGTGCGAGTTAAAATTATGTTACTTCAGTTTCAAGTGCATATATCACATACAACTACAGAGAATAACAAGAACATATAACAGTACAGTAACATATACATGTACTAAACAAGACTGACATTTTTTTGAGAATTGAAGTCAGAAAATAATGAAAGACATTTGAGTGTTTGACTTCTTACTCTTCAGAAAATTCATGCTAATGCAAAATTAGTTGTTCTATCAACCTTCTATGTTTGCAAGAGCAATACTCAATAATTGTTCCTATTTTTAGGCCTTTGCCCCCCCCCCCCCATTATTTATGGCATTGTTTAGATTTCTTGCGCTAAACATTTGAGAGGTTTTAATGTAAGTAAGTAAAATGTGGTTGATTTGTAGAGCAATGACTTCAAAACTTTCTGACTTAAAAACTACTGTTTTTGCGGGTTTGAGCTTGTTTTAGCGCAGCAGATCCCGTTTTGACATCCTGCAGACTACAAGGGCAGCAGAAAGGAAAAAGAGAGACTTAAGTGATTCTAAGCATCCCCGTTTGCCTGTTTTTACTTAAAATCATTTATTGCACTTTACTTTAGCCATTTTCTAAGTTATTGCCTTTATTTTAACTGCATTTATTGTTTGTACACTCAAGTGCGCTAGCCTGTATTGTGTTTAAAAGCTGATTTACTGTTGATTTACTGTATTTCTACTGCTTTTTCTGAAAAAAAAAATGCCTTTTCTGTAAACTAGAATAGTCCGGATTCAGATTTGCTTAATTCAGGACTGTATTGGAGTTTCTGAGTTGCCCAGACCTTACATTGTTAGAGGAAAGCATTTCTACTTATCAGTGGGAGTGGTAAGCATTGTGCAGCCTATGTACAGCTAGAGGAGTGGTTTCCAGCTCTGAAATAGTACCCTATTGGCTGTTTTGGTCTGCTTTCTATCCCTGTTAACTTTCTGACTTAAAAACCCGTATTTGCATGGGTTTGTGAGAAACGCATCTCCGCTAAGCTAGGGTAAACTATTACTGGTGCCAGAAAGTCCACTCTTCAAATTTTCCCTTAGATCGTGCCAGTTTCAGCTTTTTGCTCTCAAACTAGACGATTTAAGTCCAGCACTTGCTCAGAACTTCTTGTAGCATTTACTGTAGCATATATACTGCTACCAGCACTAAACACTCCATAAAGGGTAAAAAAAACAGCTTCAGAACTTAATAAATTGAGCACCTATCCAGGCATGTCTAAAGGTCAGTTCCCAGTGCTTTCTTCTGTTAACTTAGTGAACCTGGGCATCCTGAGGCAATGTAGCAACTGCCTCATGTACACAAATAACCCCCTCCTCTGACCTCCCAACACTCTGACTTGTGAGAGATGCACATATATAGCCAAATTGGAAGACAAGCACTCTCCAGCCAAGACTGGACTAGCCAGTCAAGAGAAGAAGGTCAACACCTGCACCACACCACATGGAACACAAAGCCCTCCAGAACATATACCATCACAACTCGCACATAATAACACAAAACACACACCCACATCTGGGGAGGCTCTCAAAAATCTCCTCAAACAACAGAGACCTCCGAGGCAGAAATGCAGGCAACCATCACATCCCAGCACAAACCATGATACACATAGCCCACTCAAACAGTGTGCCACTCAGCCAAAGCCCCTAAGGCAAAATAGCTTACCCAATACACTAGACATAGGTGCCTCAATAGTAAAGCACAATGATGTCCCACTCACTAGGTTGAATAAGGAGAAAGTTACGGGCAGCTGCCTGTCAGGTGCCAGGATCTTCCACATAATGTATGCACTTAGGACACTCCACAACAGGTACAGATATGACTCTGTCACTGTCCATGTTGGTGTGACTGACCTGAGACATACCTCCCTGCACTACATGAAAAGAGACATGGAGAAGCTCTTGGATATTGTAGCCCAGGCAGGTATGACTCTAGCCCTGAGTAGCATCCCACCATCACCCAGAATGATACCACAGTATAAGCAGAAAATGACTGACTTCAACAATTGGCTAAGTTTCTGGTGTCATTCTAAGGGGATCCAGTATCTGTTTGCCTGAGATGATATGATTGACAGACCTCGTTGCTTTGCTAGAGATGGCCTGCACCCATCACCCCTGGGATTACGGATACTGGGCAAGGCTCATGCCACCCCTATAGTGCCATTTTTAGGCAATGCCCTGAAGACAAAATTACCACTGTAACAGATACAAACAAATGTAATGTGAGGGTTATGCTACTTAATGCTAGAAGTCTAAATCTCAAAATGCACTCACTCAAAGCACTCCTTAAAATGGAGAACATCAACATCTGTGCAGTAACAGAGACCTGGTTCAAGGCTCCAGAGAGCACCCCTGTGCTACCAGGCTATACCTCATACCGCACTTTTTGGTCTCAAAACCTGGACCGAACCCATAAAGGTGGTGGTGTCTCCATATTCATAAAGGATATGCACACCTCCAGACTAGTAGCCCAACATAACGCATCAGAGGTACTTCAGGTACAACTAACACTGGGCAAGACTGCAATCCAGGTTGTAGCCTGCTATAGATCCCCCACCATGTCCCAAGACTCCCACTCCACATTCCTAAACACCCTGGAAAATATTAAGGTACAACCCAATACCCTTATACTGGGGGACTTTAACTACCCCTCCATTAACTGGGAATATTACTCATGTACCAACACACTAGCGCAACGTTTTTTGGAATTCATAAATTCCAATGCCTTGGACCAACTCATTCTTACCCCCACCAGGGGTAACAACATCCTTGACCTGGTCATTACTAACAAGGGAGAACATTGCTCTACACCAGTAATCAACTCCTCGCTGGACAGATCTGACCACAAGCTAATCACAATGGATATCCACATCCCACCCTTACCCCCCCATAAAGGAAACCACCACGAAAAACTTCTCCAAAGCTAACTTTGGGGTTCTAAAAACAGAGGTGGCCAACTTCACGATGCCCATACAAATGGCAAATAGGTGCATGACTGCTGAATTATACACCAATGCATATGAACACATATGCAAGTGCATGGAAGGGCCATACCAAACAGAACCAAGACACTCTCCTCCAATAAAAAGGAAGCCAATCTGGTGGGCCCCCACCATAAACAAACTATACAATTCAAGGAAGAAATCGATGCAGAGAAAGGTGAAGTCCCAAGACTGGAAAAAAACTCCCTTGTTAGCCTCAGCAAAAAACTGAGATCCCTCATCAAATCCTCAAAAGCTAGCTACAAAAACAAAATTGCAGCTGATACTAAAGACAACCACAAGACATTTTATAGTTATATCAAGAACCTACATGGCAATACTGAGATCAGCTATGAGCTACAGCACAATGGCAACACATATACCGAGCCAACTGATATTGCCGATATACTGGCCGATAGGTTCAGTGTGAACTTTTCCCCCCTTTCACCCCCTAAAGGGCCTATCATAATACCAGAGGAATGCCAAGTTCCTAATATCACTGCTGCACAGGTTAAAACTGCACTGTTCAAAGCCAAGAATACAGCTTCCATGAGATCTGACAATATCCCTAGCTGTGTTCTACATACAAATTGAACTGGCACCACACATGACTGCCCTGTTCAATCACAGCCTCACTTCAGGCTTTGTTCCTACTGAATGGCACACCACTATGGTCATCCCACTCCACAAAGGGGGAGTGACTACAGACCCTGAGAGCTACCGCCCCATTAGCCTGACTAGTCTGAAATGTAAGGCTATAGAGTGCATCATCATGGACCTTATAAATAGGGACATAGGGAATCACCAAACTCTGGACCCTATGCAGTTTGGATTTGTGGAATGTAGATCATGCCTGCTCAACCTGATAGACTTCTTTGAATCTGTCACCAGAGCTGTGGATGAAGGCAAGGTAGTTCACACAGCCTACCTCGATCTTGCCAAGGCCTTCGACACCATCCCTCACTCAGGAATCTTAAATAGACTCACTAAACTAGGCATAAACCCCTATGTCACAAGGTGGGTCACAAGCTGGCTCACTGATAGAACCCACACTGTGAAAGTAGCAGATTCCAAATCTGATTACCGACCAGTTATAAGTGGAGTCCACAAGGATCAGTCCTAGGTCCTCTTCTGTTTGGCATCTACTTCTCTGAAGTTCAAGCCAATATAAAGGGACTTTGGATGACCAAGTTCGCAGATAATTGCAAACTGGGAGTTGTTATTGACTCTCCAACTGATGTAGACATTCTTCAAAAAGGCCTCACTGTGACCAATGATTGGTGCCAGATCCATGGCCTTAAGCTCAGTGCCAAAAAATGCATCGTCATTTCCTTTGGGAAAAACTTGGTGCCCATGAACTACCACATTGATGGTAGTTCACTAAACACCAAAGGTGTGATAAGAGATCTGGGGACACAGGTTGACAGCAACCTCTCCTTTGACAACCACATTGCCACTGTGGTCAGAAAGTCATTCTATGTGGCACATCTCATTACAAAGGGTTTTTCATCCAGGAAGAAAGAGGTCATCATCTCTTTCTACTTATACCTCATCAGACCTATTATAGAATACAATGCCCTATTTGGCATGTACTTCACTAGACACCTAAGACAACTGGAAAGGCCACAAAAATACCTCACTAAGAGGATCCTGGGCCTTAAACACATGCCCTATACAGACAGACTCAAAAAGCTCCAGCTATACTCTGTCTCATATCACCTACTTATTGGCAATCTCTGCTTGACCTACAAAGCCATGTCTGACCCAGAGCTGTTAGATATGCTACAGCTGAAGAAATCCCAATCCCTCTGTGCCACATGCTTCAGGGACCTCAACCTCATTACCGCAATAAACAGAACATGCTGGAGGGACAGGTTCCTAACCCATAGACTACCCATGCTCTGGAACAGACTTCCCATTCATGTCAAGCAGAGCACCTCACTAGCTCTCTTCAAGAGAAATATTGATGAGTGGATGGGCAATAGAAAATTCACCCTGGGATCACTTCAGTGGCCTTGCTTGATAGGGGCAGTGGGAACTAACGTAGGGCAGCAAGATTCCAGGGAATCTTTTTGGGCTAGGCTTACATAGGCTCCAGGGCTGATAGCCTAGTACACACCTATGAACCTATGAAGCTATGAACATGTGATAGCAATGACTTACATGAATACATCTGTCCTCTATCAACTAATAGGCCTCAGGCATCAAAGATTCACACATTCATACCTCTCAAAAGTACTGATGGTCACTGAATGTCCTCAGTTTGGCCTTTTACATTTTACTGGCAAATCATTAAAGAGAGAAGTTAGAAATGAATGGCACACATTTCAGTTTCAGACTTCATATCCCTCAGAAAAATCTTAAATATAGTGATGCAAAAACTGTTTTTTTCCATCAATTGTCTAACTTTGTAAGCCCAAAATATTTTAAAAGTCTCCCTATTGTTCAGTCTTTGTCCTACGTTTATTTATGGCTTGGTCCAGCTTTATTGCTGTAAGAATGTGGGAGGCATGTACACATTGCAAAAATCTGTAAGGAGGCAGTACAATTAGCAAAACCACATCACAAGCACAGATATACTAAGCACTAAGCCAGCTATGCACCTTGAGCATCAGACACAAAGCTTATGTATCCCTGAAAACAAGGATATGGCACAGTTATCATCACTTGTACAGGGTGTTGTGTGGGGAGGCAGGAAGCCTAGGCTGATACAAAAGATAAGTGAGTGTGTATGAGTACAAAAGAGAAACAGGCAGACATTTGGCTAAAGTATCAAATGGCCACTGAGACAGAATGAGCTTTAAGCTTCACGACTGATCATGTAACTGTTGTGTGTGAGTATCACATGTATGGGAACTCCAGGTGAAATTGGTGTGTGAGTGTCTGCAGGAACACAGCCAAGCTCTGTGCTAGCTCTACATCTTAGTATGTCAGACAGGTGTGAGCTGTGCATGGTAGAGGTGGCAGTTCATCTTCGTACCTGACCATGAGGCCTGGTTCTGCTGCGAGCTGTCCATGCCCATGGTAAAATGCACTGCTGCTACCTGAATGTGACTGATGTCTGTTGGACAACCTGTCCTCACAAGTAAGCCCAGGACTATGACCCCATGGCCTGCCAAATGTGGGTGTTGACACCTCAACCACTGATGGAGGAGTGGAAGTAGTACCACTATGGGAGTGAGATCAGGCATGGCCATGTTGGCTAGCATCAGGCGATGGTCTGACTTACACCCACGTGGATGCCATCCCTCAACCAGCAGATATTTCATCATAGACACCACCCATTCCAACACGTCATTCATCCAATCCATTGAATCAGCAACATGGTAGAGGCAGTCATGCATCTCAGCCTGTGCCACATCTGCAACCCTAAGCATTTGTTTGGAGGCCCTATTGGAACATGCTTGCACCTCCATGACAGCCCTAAGCATACATCAAGTGGCACAGAAAAATAACCCTCCTGTTTGGCACCTTGCCCACACTTTGGTTAAGGCCAAAGTCAACGGGCACAGAAGCCACAGTAACCACACTACCCTGATTGAGTGCCTCACCCCTCCACATGTCCAATATCTAAGGGTACACTGGAATGGGTTGGCATAGGCCTACTGGATGTGTCCGATGGGATTACACTGTATGGCTGAATGTCAACCTCAGTGTCAGATTTAACCTCTCATCAGAGTCTGATGATACTCTGAAATCAGGTGGTAAGAGTCTTGCACTTCCACTCCCAGGATCACCTGTGAAAATAAGCAGCAAAGACAGGAAAGAAATTAATAGCTACACTACTACAGTTCAATATATGCTAACAAACTAACAGTGGTGCCACTATTACAGACAGTACAGCAATACACACATAGTCCTGACACCCACATCCCACATGTGGGTAAAATAAATATTTATGTGAATGCTCATCATGTACAGATGACTACACAGTTCCTAGGGAGGATGGTTCTGGAATAAATTAAGCAAATGTTTTGTACACCATCATCACAATTAACAGTAAGATGGGCGAAAAACGTTTGGCTCTTTATACGTCCATTAACAATACATTTAACAGAACGTTGGATGTCACATTCACCCCAAGACCATGTGTAATAAACCAGAATGTGTTGTTAACTGTATTTCAATCTATAACTAACCCCCCAAAAAAACATTAAACTTAAGTATTGCTGTGAATATTTTACTATACAAGAAATATTTAACAATTGACATAGCTGGGAGCTTCTCCTGGGACATACTTGTCCTCCCTGAAACAGCAGCACCAACATCAATCACATACTGCTGTGCACTTTCCACTGAGCTGTCTGGATCCTTGACAGTGGGCATGAACTCTTCATATAGTGTCAGTATTGCCTTTGTAATAGGCCCCCCAGTAGCCATCTGTCCACGTGCCACTGCAGTTGCTCTCCTCCAGGCTGATGAAATTATGTCAGTGGTCCTATGACACACCTGATAGTATGTCCTGATGTAGCCCCCAACAGGGTTGGCATCATACACTATGTGCTGCCAAACATACATTCTTCCCAACATATTCCCATGACCTCTCTCAAGCAGAAAGCCACCATGTCACCTAAATGCTTGTACAATGACATCATTCTCAATGTCACTTAAGGGGGGTTTGCAGGGATTGGGACACCTGGGTGCCATAGTTCTAGGTGACATAAAACACAAAAGAAGGATAATACAGATAAATATCACATAAATAAAAGTCCTGTTTAGATATAACACATAAGTAGCAGCTTTCCTATATTACCCACTGGAGAAACAAAAATATTTCAAGATATTCAATTATGAAAAATGATTTATGTGGTTGAAACATATCACAATCACATACAAAGCAAGGTTGGATCCAAAACAAGGGGAGTAACAATAACAAAGCCAACCTCTGTACAAAGAATGTTTATTTTTGTGCCAACACAGAAATGTAACTTGGCTCACCAACCCCCCAAACAACTGACAAATGACATTTTGCTACCAAAGGAATAAAACATCAGTCAATTGTTATAAGTGCTATAAAAAAACTCTCCCAAATATGTGTACACATTTACCACAGAACATTCATTTTTATGCAACTGCCAGTCACCTCTGCCTGTGGCCAGTACTCACCTAGAGGTGTCTATAAACCATTCTAGAAACTAACAGCCCTGTATCATTGATAATATAGGACATTTACATTTCACTGAAATAACAATAGAAGAGTGTAAAGAGAAACAGTTGTAACATTAACACTTGTGATGAAAGTTAATAAGGCTGTGTATCTGAGAAAGTAACATGCCCTGACAAAAATGCCTATGCCATCACTAAACTTCTAAGAAGTGGATACAGATAAAAGTAGTATTTGCTAATGCATATATAAAATATTTTTCTAAGTGGCAACTGAGCATATCCAGTATATAACTGAAAAATGCAATCATACCTTCTCAAGATCAGTAGTTTCTGTGCAGATAAATCCAAAATAATAACAATCTTCTTCTGCATTATCCACATTAACAAGTATCCTCACATTCAGGCTCCCTTTTCATAGTGTAGAGTCAGGCCTTTGAGGAGAGTGAAAATGCAAATGAGGTGTGAACTCATTAGAACTGATGAATTCCAAATTCTTGGCTCCCTGTATCAAATGTAAACATAGTGCAGGCACTCCTCAGTGTTTGCTGCTAATGGATTGCAACTGTGGATGATTCCTGGTAGGGAGAAAGAAAACACAATTGCAATTTAGACTCCCTTACCTCCAGTGGGTGTGTCAATCAGGTTGGACTTACAGAGTGTAGAACTAATTGTATCAAGGTTTTAAATGTAAGTAAGCAGCAGATGTTTCAGTTTCTGTTCAGTACTATCTAACCTCCCTTGCAATTGTTGAAAACACTATATTATTGACATTTAATAATATTCTCACACATTTTAAGGACAATTATACAAAATGCCTTACAGACTTCATGTCTCAGATTACTGCTCAGATAAGAGAAGAGTGAGCAACATGCACATAAAGATAAGACAGAGATGCATTTCTCCAAGCAGTAGGCATGGTGGTTGTGTGATCACTCATTGCACTACATCTGAAATTAATACATGTAGAAACAACTCAGAGGTGTACAAGTGCCATGGGTCTTTTTAATACTGTGGATGCTTTTGCACTTGCTTGTATGCACAATGATTTTTCATTCTCCACTTTAAAGCTGTTTCTGGCAAACAGGGATAAGACATCCTCACTGTGTTTTGAAGGCTCATTACTGTGAGAGTTCAAATTCAGACTTCTGTAAAAATCCTTCATGTGTACTAACATATACTTTGTAGTGTTGTTTATTGTATAGATTTCTTTTTTAATGCTAGTATTTGCAGGTTGCATGGCATAGCACAAACACCAGAAGCAGACAAACACATTGAATGTCATATAAAGTACTTCTTTGATAATCAATACATCAACACCTGTGAATCATTTGTGTGTGGCACATATGCTAAACCCGTTTATCCACACGGCATATATCATCTGTAGATCAAGGTTGAAGTCCCACCTTTGTCTTTAAAAGATGAAACCTAATAAACACTACTCACAAGGCTAAAGCAAATTTAGCTTTGCTTGTCTTGTTTGTGCTATGCTTACCATCATGCAAATTTGGAGTAATGGCCCACACACAAAGCAGACCAGAACACCTGCAGACAGGATGCAGACATTCTCAGTTTCAAAAAGGATACATTGTTGCTTTTTTTTTTTTTTTTGCTTTCCATCGCAAAACACCACTAAGTGACTTTACAGGGTGGTAAGTAACCCTCCCCAATGCCTGCAGGTCCAGAACACCTGCAGACAGAAATCAGTCAACAATTTCAAAACTGATGCATTCCATCAATTCTGTTGGGTATTGCACAAACACACTAAGTAGCATTGTGCAGCGGTTAACACACCGAAGTTAACAATGAATAGGGTAATATCCAACTGTTATTTAACTATTTCTGTGGCAGCAGATATAAGTGTAGGGCTACAATGCAGGTGGTCCTGGTTTAGAATATAGCAAATTCCAAACAGTTACATTGTTGTTCCATTTCACTTTATATTAAATGTCACATAAAAGAGTTAACAATGAATATGGAAATATCTGACTGTTACTTAACTATTCCTGTGACAGCAGGTGTAAGTGTAGGGCTACAATACAGATGTTCCTGGGTTTTAATACAGGAAATTCCAAGTATTTGTACTGTTGCTCCATTTCACTTTAGATTAAATGTCACATAAAAAAGTTAAACATAATTATAAATAACAATAGCAATAAGTATGTGTAGCATTGGAGCTCATATGAATTATATGCATGATTGAGGCTAAACAGACTACTATGTTTCTGTAACTATAATTGTGCTATCTGGCATTGAATGGCCTTCAGACTTCACTAATACTCATACACACATGAATGTATAAACCAGTACCTTGTCAGGTCATACACATACATGGTTAGCCCCTCAAGCTGTCATGTGTTTTCATATATAATTCATGACTATATCTGAGAAGTACTTCTGTGGCAAATATGTAAAATTGTTATTGTGGAAGAAAATGTTTTGTCTCTTATAAATATATTTGAATCCCACATTGTAAAAATCAATTTTATCACTTTATAAAGTCAAAGCAAAAATGTGCCAGGTCATGAACTGTATGCCCCCAGTACATGTCTGCAAAGTGAAATCACGTAACAGTTCCAGCAGCAAACAACCCTCAAACTATTGCCAACTGTCATATTAACCTTCCTATTTAGAAAAAAAAAACTTTCCTCTCTGTTTGCTAATGCTGCTCTCTGCTTAACATATTGCAAACATGGTTGGCATCCTTGTTCAAGTTTGCTCACTAACAGTAAATGCAATAACAAGAATTGGTGGGAAATCATTATTAGCCATTGCTGTTCTTGCTGCTTGAACATGTCTGGTAGTTGAAGGGAAGGTGCCCAATTTATGGTGCAGAGGTGGAGTGTTCAGGAGTTCAGAATCTTTATTGTACCCCTTATAAAGTGCCATAGCTGAAGGCTTTTGCAGGAGAACTATACCATCTCCCAGTACAAGTCTGAGGTTTGGAATAGTCTGGCCAAGGCTCTCTCCAGTGCAACTGAAATTCCACATACTGGAGAACAGTGTAGACATCACTTTAATGACCTAAAAAGGTGCAAGAGGGATACATTCAATCAATGGTTGGATGAGTTCAGAACTAGCAACATCCCACAATTGTGTAAGTATAGTAATAAAGAGAATTTATAGTAAACAGAAAGCTACATATAGGCAAGACTAGTATGCATAATGCTGCTCTTTTGTTCTCTTCTATTTATTCTACAGCCAATGCCAAGATAACTGTGAATAGTGAAGCCCATGCTGAGCACCTAAAAAGAGACTGAGGGGAGCAAGGGACATGCATGTAGCACAACAGATGTATTGGTAGCTTCTAGATTCAAAATTTATTTTCTATACAGTTGTAGTAAAGTAAGCATGCATATCCTAACTGTAACAGCAAGCATGCATGCTTCAATGTGTAGCACAGATGACATTGAAGGAGTCAAGTGTAAGACTGTAGTCAGACATTGTGGGTTCAAATACCACAAGTAACAAGTATAAAATAGTACAATCCTTTAAAAATATTACATAAATTAATTTGCATACATGTGGCATAAATGACTTGCTGTTAAGTTAAATATGTATTGGAGCAAGCATATGTGCAATATCTGCACATTGCCAGGGTTACCTTGAGCGATCCCTAATTATAGTTTGTAGTTGTAAAAGTTCAGATAAAATACTATTATTATTATTATTGTGATAATGCATTGTATGTCACATATAATGGTTCTAATTTTATCTTTTTTTTTCTCTCACCCCAACCCTTATCTCATTTTATATATACGTGTGTCATTAAAACAGTTCTATCTCATCCAACTCTGACAAATCACAAAATATTTACAGCACAGGGAGGTAGGCCAACCCCATTGCCTCAGCCTAACACCACTCCACTGGCTCTGGCACCAACACCCAGCACATTTGGGACCCAACCTGGCAGTACTGCCTCTGCTGCCCCTGCACTACCTGCATCCCCAAGTAGTACTACCCTGGCAGTTGTTGCTGTCGTACTATCCGGGAGTACTGGCAGAGATGGGGATTTTAACACTGGCCAGGAGATGCCAGGGTTGATGTGTAGGGTTGTGACAACACTATTGGTGCACATCTATGCCAGATGGAGAGGCTGGTCTCCTTCATGGTCTGTAGGAGGAGACATCAAGCACTCCAACAGGCAGTGGATTTAAGGGATGGTGATGACAGTCTTGTGGGTGAGGACTAGATTCTCATGGTTTGGACTAGATTCTCTCTGTCCCCATGTTTGATGGGCATGGACTTCTGTTGTCCCCTCCCTAACTCCAGTCATGGTGTCCCCCAACCACTTCTGTCCTTCAGCATCCATGTGTCTTGTTTTGTTTGTCCTGTTTGCATTTGGTTCCTCATCTACCCTACTTACCTGCCACAGAAATACCTACATCCCTTACCCAGCATTCGTGTCTTACTGAACTAAAAAGAAATGGGCGCGTGTCCCACAAAAAATATCATCCCATATATAGCTCTCCACTTGGTACACATGTATTTTTGGCACACTTGATTTGATACAATTGGCTGTACAACATGACTGCATTGTTATCACCCATCTTTGTTGAGGTGACAGTCCAAATTCAGCTAATATTCTGTACGTATTTTCATTTTACACTATTAAAAATCTGGATAGCTATGGTTCTTCACATTCCTATATTGCTTTCCCTTTGTTCTTCCCCCTGCTTGCACCCCCATTTCACCATGTTCCTGTCTACCCCATTTTAACACCTTTAATTTGGTCAAAAATAGAATCACACACAACACATAGAAGTAAAAAATAAAGCAATGGAGCCTTTCACTTCTTGGCCTCTGTGTGCAGAGTTTTGCATTGGGCACCAATGTCAAGAGATGGTGAATGTCTCTTCCTCAGTGTGGTTATCTCTGCACAATGCTGCTTAAACATGCTGTACAGAGGTAACACAGTGAATGTAGAATAAAGAATTATTTCATTGCATTCTAAATGCATATTTAAAACTGTTAGCTACACCTGGATTTGAACACTGTATCATCTGGACACCAAATGAAAGCTGTTAATGCATTTACACCTGCTGCCACAAGGTCAGCTAAGGAGCAGGTGTATTTCATTCAGTCAGTACTCAGAACTGTCAGAATCTTATCAATGAGGCTCACATTTGTTCACCTCTTAACTATGCGCAAATAGGAAAAGCAGTATAACTGCATCTCATATTTGCAAACACTTTGCCATCAATCATGAAACCCAGCTGCTCAGAGGTGCACTATGGAAAGTGCATAATAGCATGTATTACCTATGTTTACTGTACATATAGTCTTCATCCCATGAGAGTACATGTAAAAACTGAAGCAAAGGGAAGTCCCTTTTTAAGTAAACAACACATACTTACACTGCAGACATCTGTTACCTCCCTCAAGCACTGCAAACTTGGACCCTTAGTACTTCTTCCCAAATATATCGACTACACTACAGAAATAAATAACAGTTTTTTTTCTTATATACCATGCACATCAGATTTTCCAATAGTTGTAGTAATGTGGACAGCTGTTTGCATATAGTTTGTAAAGCTGTCTCTTAAAATATACCTTCACATTGGAAACACAACAGCAAATACTACACATTGTGCACTCAACAACCTGATATCATGCAGAACTTTAAGATCTTGACAGCTGTATCCATTTCAGTAAGGCCTCCCAACATCTGCACTCAAACATGCAATGATGATGTCATCCAGTATACATTTTCCTGCAGCCTTATAAATGTCACACTTGTGCTGAGTTGCTTGCACAAAGTACTGAGTTCTATAGTCTGTGTGTGGACTTACATAGGGATTCTGTTCTCACAGCAGTCAACTGGTGTGTGTTTGTGCACTTGCTTGACATTAGAGACAGCATTTTACACCAGCATCTGGGACACTGCTATTATCATCTTCTTCTTAACAGACACTGCTGATGTCAGCACCTATAAATTGCTGTCTGACACTCTTCAAGTCAGACTTGTGTTGTGGTGTTTTCATTAAATACAGAGGTTTCTAGTCTGTGTACTTAGATAGGTAGGGGTTCTCTTCTTACAGCAGTCAATTGGTGTGTGTGTGTGCCTGTCTAGTCAGAAGGACATAATTCTGTATCTTGCAGTTACTGCTACAATCCCAAGGAGTACCAATATTTTCACAGTTGGACATGCTTACATATTTATTTCATGCAGACCTCCCAACATATTATCTTAAACATGCAATGATGATGACATCCACTATAGATTTTCCTGCAGCCCTGTAAAAGGCAGACTTGTGCTGTGGTGCTTGTGTAAAGTACTGAGTTATGTAGCCTGTGTACTTAGATAGGTAGGGTTTCTGTTCTCACAGCAGTCAACTGCTGTGTATGTGTGTGTGTGTGTGTGTGTGTGTGTGTGTGTGTGTGTGTGTGTGTGTGTGTGTGTGTGTGTGTGTGTGTGTGTGTGTGTGTGTGTGTGTGTGTGTGCTTGTGAACTTGCTTGACATTAGAGAGAGCCTTTTATACTAGCATGTAGGACACTGCTATTACTATCTTCTCCTCACCAGACACTACTGATGTCAACACTTATAAGCTGTTGTCTGACACTCTCCCCATCAGACTTCTGCTGTGATATAAGTATAATACAGACAGTATAAACACACAACAAATACTGCTGCCACAGCCCTGAAGACAAATGAGATGAAACAAAAACATGGGGGCATTTCTTATGTTATGAAAACAAACACACAACCCAATGATAATTTAGACATCACACCCCTATGAGCAGACCAAGTGATATGTGACTGTGTACTGAGGCAGATGATCTGTGGAACATCCACCAGCATGTTCTCACAGTGGGGACTAATCCCTTGTATGTAACACAACTTCTGAGTATGTGCAGGACATCCACATCAAAGGCCATAATCCTTCCAAAGTTCACAGCCTTCATCACACCAATAACTGAGTACAATGCACCCTTCTTCATGTACCTCCCTATACATCTTCCAGTGGTTCATAACTCTTGCCATAGTGAGCTCTCACACATGTTATTGGCCATAGTTAAGTATTCGTTTTGTTGCATAAACATTACTGTCTGATGGTGTGGAACACCTATCAAGGTGATATAACTGATTCATGTGTGTTACATGTTCTGGTGATGCACACAGTACATACATAGCTGTTTGACAACACTGATGGTATGTGTTACATTTGTGACAGTGTGGATTGTGCCATATATATATATATATATATATATATATATATATATATGCCAAGCACACCTGCCAGCTAGCCTGGATTGATCATAATGTCACATACAGGTATATCAATATCCCTCCTAACACCTTCAGCAGATGTTACAGTGTCAGGATGGTGAGCTTGATTACCTTCATTGAATGCTGACATCTCATAATAGTTGCGTTTACTCACACAAGCCAATAAAAGCAGAGAGAAATGCACAACCATCTATGATCACTCACAATCACACATTATGTCACAGACATGGGATTACTGGTGCTATTATTTTGATATTCTCCATGATTGTGAGTGCTTCTGTTTACTGTTGTCCATGAGTCTGTAACTATCTGTCCCACTTGGTGGAGACCTACATTACAGTTATATTCAGAAACCTTATTTTGCACAGCTTCACAATATGAACCCTATCCCTATTGTATATAGCATTCCTGATAGATGTCCAATCCATTGTTCATGTCAGGATGCTTATATCAGAAATACATCCTTCTCCATTATGTCACCTTGTGTA
The DNA here is from genome assembly GCF_019279795.1 of Protopterus annectens. Taxonomy (NCBI): domain Eukaryota; kingdom Metazoa; phylum Chordata; order Ceratodontiformes; family Protopteridae; genus Protopterus; species Protopterus annectens. Next base: position 30,723,411 of record NC_056748.1, read on the forward strand.
ACAGTCACATAATATACATTTCCACTGTGCAGTCCGTATTGTATCATGTCCATACCTACCACAAAACACTAACATATGCGAGAGATGCAATTATACAGCCAAACTGGAAGCTAAGCTGTCTCCACCCAAGACTGGAACAGACAGTCAAGAGGAGAAGGTTAACACTTGCACCACAACTCCAGCAGCACACAGACCTACTAAAGCAGCACTGGCAAAAAATCCACATATATACACAAAATCATACTTGGAGGCTCTAAATAAAAACCTGCAAAAGCATCAGAGACCTCCATAGCAGACACCCAAACAACCTGCACTTCCTGTCACAAACCAGACAACACATAAAACACAAAATCAGTTTGCCGCACAATCACAGCCCTTAAGGTAAAATAACATACCTAACACACTAGTAATAGGTGACTCTATAGTCAGGCACACTGACATCCCACTCACTATGCTGGACAAGCAGAAGGTTACTGGCTTGTCATCCCAGGCTAACAGACACTGGATCCCCTTTGAATGACACCAGAAGCTTAGCCAATTGTTGAAGTTGATCATTTTGTCCTTATACTGTGGTATCATTCTGGGTGAAGGCAGGATGCTACTCAGGGCTAGGGTCATACCTGCCTGGGCCACATGATCCGAGAGTTCTTCCATGTCTCTTTTCATATAGTCCAGGGAGGTATATCTCAAGTCATTCACTCCAACATGGACAATGACAGAGTCATATTTGTACTTGTTGTGGAGTGACTTGAGTCCATGCGTTATGTGGCAGATCCTGGCACCTGACAGGCAGCTGACTGTAATTTTCTCCTTGTTCAGCCTGGTGAGTGGGACATCAGTGTGCCTGACTATAGAGTCACCTATGACTAAAGTGTTGGGTATGTTGTCTTGCCTTTGGGGCTGTTGTTGAGTGGCACACTGATGTTGTGAGCTATGTGACACTTTGGTTGTGATTGGTGTATGCATTTCAGCTTCAGAGGTCCTTATTGCTTGGGCCGGTTACTGTTAAGGGCCTCTGCATATGAGGGTTTAATGTTGCTATGTGAGGGTGTTGGTGGTGTGGGTTTAGAAGAGCTATGTGTTGCTTGAAGTGTAGTGAGCATGCTAACCTTCTCCTCTTGACTGTCTAGCACAATCTTTAGTGGAGAGAGCTTTGCTTCCAGTTTGGCTATGTTAAGTACATCTCTCACAGGTTATAGTGTTGGGTGGTAGGAGGAGAGGGTTGTCTGTGTACATGAGATAATTGCTGCATTGCTCCAGTATGCCCAGATTCACCAGGTGGACAGGAGAAATTACCGGAAGCTGACCCTTGTACATGCCTGGTTTGGTGCTTTTTTGTTTTGTAAAGTACAAGAGCTGTTTTCCCTTACCTTAGCAAGGTACTTTGCAGTTATAGGCTGTTTAGTGCCTACAATTAATTTCTCCTTATTAACAAAGAGAGTTGAGTGCTTGTATCAGTTTAAGGCTTCCTAGTGCATTCCAGCAGGTTTTAGAGCAAGTGCTACTCACAGAGATACTTAAAGGTAAGATGAAAAAAATGGTTTAAATGAAACACTACAGTGTGCACTAGAGGAGTTAGGTGAGAAAGTAGGTAACTTTAGTTTTACCTGTCTAAAAAGTGACGTTTTAGTGGAGAGTCACTATTTTTAAAACAGCAAGATAGATTGAAAGGGGGTGGTCACTTTTGTATTCTGGTACCATGGAATACAGTATGATGGCCAATAACTTTAAATAGTTGAAGGGGAGTGATTTCATAAAATGATAATTTTGCGCTTAATCACACAAGCCAGTAAAAGCAGAGGGAAAATGAGATATATTGTTAAGTTAACTTAAGGGACAGGCAACGAGAAATACAGTGGTGTTTAAGAACACAACAGTAACTGGGTGGGAGGGTAGGGAAAAAATTTCTGCCTGACTCATAAGAGACAGAGCTGTGGTCTCTTTACAAATTTTAATATGCAGTTAAAAGCAGAATATAAGTAAAACACAAGGTAAAGAAAACAAATCACAGTATTCAAAATAGAAAAATGCAATAAAGTAATACAAAATACAACAAATGTCTTTGTACTTTAAGATGTTTAACCTGTCCTATTTTCCTGTGTTCATTCCTACAATTCATCTGTGTGTCCCTATTCAATACACACACTACCCCTGACTGTTTGTTTTACATGGTAGTCCATGTGCAGTTATGGATTATTTATGCATTTGTACAGAATGCCTGAAATGGGACTCCACAAAATTTTGCATGCGTACACTGTTCTGTAATGTGTTTGTACCATAAATATTGCTATATTATTAATCCTGGTAATCATTGTGGCATCCCTTGCAAGCCTGCAGAGCTAGTTTGCCCATAGTCAAACAGATCTACATGTCTGCTGCTATACGTCTTACTTTACAGTTTCCTAGCCGGTAACACTGTTACTAGCCATGACATTGCACTTGTTTACATTTAACTGTGGTAAGCGGCATGACTATTTTATTAGCACTGCTGCTCACGACGCAAACATGTAAACTCAAGCCTACACAGAGTTTATTGAATCCCCAGTCATGTTTTTATTCATTATTGCATTGCCAAAAAAGAAAACATGCACAAGATACACTTTTCCAATATTGTGAAGGCTGAGACCTGCAGTTTAATGAAGATCCCCCTTGATGATCTCTAAATTTGGTGAAAAGAGATGTCTGCATCTGGTAAACTTATTGCATAATCATTTTAATCCTAAACTCAGACAGATATTACAGATTTATAAATTTCAGTACTATAATAATGGATGTATTGAAGCAGCGTTTGAATGTGAAGTTGAATTGAAAAAACTTAGCCTGGGGCTTTTTTATAGAGAGATATATTGCAGCAAATACTTTAAACTAGAATTATATGTTGAATAAATAAGGAAAACACACAAGAAGGTTATTGTCAGAAAGTTACCTGAATCTTAAAATTACCTTAAAGATCAAGTGCAACAGCTTTATTAAAACATTGTTTTTTAATAAGAGTATCTGTATGCATCTTCATGAATTATAAACATTCTTTTTTGAAAAAGCTCCATTTTACAAGTCCTGCCATATGCAGAACTGTTCTATGAATGCCACTTGTTGTCCTGCAATGTTCAACCAGGATGAATTTGTATCACTTTTTTGTAATCAGTAATTAAGGTTAGCTCTAATGTGTAAAGAATGACAAATTAATTAATTGCAGCCAGTTAAATTAGCAGCATGACAAAAATACCTGCTACGTAACCTGCATGACTAAAAAGAAATCTTTATATAAAGCTTATGTTGAAAAAATGAAAGGAGGCTTAGCAGTGATTTCTTATGTTTTTTATTTCAACACTAGAAGTATTTTAACCTTGCTGGCTGAATAAAACTTTAGAAATGTAAGTATCATGGTTTTGATACCTGTTAATCTTGTATTGAGAACATATCCAGTAGAACATAAAATAACGGGAAAATGCTGATGTAAAAGCTGCTTATAAGGAACAAAAAGAAAATTATTCTGCTAACAGTTAAGGGTAATGGTCCCAGGTTACATGACAGAAAACACAATAAGAAATTAATTTTTAGTGGAGAAATGGAAAATACATTATGTGAAGCTTTAGAGAAGGTGTTTACAAAATATAAAACTATATTTAAAGAAGAAACAAGCATATTATCATGTTCGGGTAGATACCAAACATCTGTTTTACAAGTTATACATGTATCATACTAAGGTAACTATATGAAATATTAGGACTCGGAATGATTAGTCCCATAATGTGGAGACCAAATAGAAGAAAATCTAGACTTATATATACTAAGTCCAAGACTGGCATTTTTCAGAATATTCCGAGGAATGGTGATCTTGGAGTTGGTATATATAAGTTTGGGGTTGTGGAGGGGCTTACAACCCCCCACATCTTGGGGAACATGGTGGCTTACATTAAGCAAACAAAAAAAAGTTTAAAGGTATGAGCAAGGCAAGACAGGTATGAGCCTAGCATTGTGTAGACTTCTACCTTCTCCAGGGATAATGCCACAATACAAACAAAAAATAATTAACTTCGATGATTGGCTTAATTTTTAGTGTCATTTGAAGGGCTCTAATACTTGTCAGCCTGGGAAGATATGATCAACAGACCATGCTGCTTTGCTAGAGATGGCTTATATCTGTCTCCTCCAGGGTACTGATTATTGTTAAAGACATTATCCACCCCATTATTGTCTATTTTGGGCAATGTCAGCCCGAAAAACCTAACAACATAATGAACTAACTTTGGGCGGCATGATGCCAGGGAATCTTCTTGGGCTAGGCTTATATAGGCTCCAGGGCTGTTAGCCTAGTACACACCAACCTATGAAACATGCAAAGGAAAATATGAAGGTGGTACTGATCAATGCTAGGAACCTAAATAAGAACCTCCACTCCCTACAAGCCTGGCTCACTCTGAAGGATTTTGCCATCTTTGTAGTGACTGAGACATGCTTTAAAATGGCGGACAGTACTCCACACATGTTATAATGCCTTCCATACATTTAGACCAGCTACTGTGTAGGATGGGGGAAAAGGAGGTGTCTCCGCCTTCATCCAGAACAGACTCACATGCAGGCTGGTAAAGCAGCACATCATGCACTAGAGCTTCTTCATATCCAAATAACCACCACAAACATCCCATGCTATACATCAGCTAGCTATAAACTGCCTCTATGTCTCAAGAAGGCCACAACACCTATCTGCAGGAACTAGGATCACTCAGTATTAAACCCGGTACCATTTTCCTAGGTCATCTAATCTATCCAACAACAGACTGTGAAACCTACACCACCACTAGTGCACAAGTACAGAGATTCCTGGACTTTGTCAATACAAACACCCAGGAACAATTAGTCAGGGTACGCACTAGGGAGAACAACATCTTGGCTCTTGTCCTTACTAATATGAGGGCATCTTGCACCATCCTTTGCATATCTTCATCAGTCATTAAGTTTGATCATAATGCTGTCACCTTCGAAATAAAATTGAAACCAGAGATCCTTTCCACCTAAGGTACCTCTACAAATATCTCTAAGACAAACTAACTTCTCTTAATTGATACATTGGCAAGCTTTGAACCCAGTAAACTTGACTGAATACACAGAAATGTACACCACCACACTATACGAGCCTGTAAACAGCTTCATAGATGCTGCTGTAGTCTATACGAACAAATGAAGGGCAAACCCCAGAAAGAAACCTACATGGTGGAATCATAATATCAACAAACTTTACAATAAAAGGAAGAGAATTTTGACCAAAATTTAGAAGTGTAATTCCAAGAATGCTAGCGCTCATGTCACTGAAATAAACAAACAACTCAGGAGCTTAATAAAATCCACCAAAGCCAAGTTTGAGGCTAAAATAGCCAAGCAAAAGACAATCACAAGGCATTTTTAGTTCAGGAGGCCCGGGAGAAAAGCTCTGGTAAAGTGTTTTTGTTTGTTTTGGTTGTTTTGTGACGCACTCTGAGAGCCATTGTTCATTATTTTGAAGAAGGAATCTTGGTTGTTGGATTGAAGCAGTGAGGTCTGCCAGGTTGGAGGCAGAGCTGATGAATGTCGAATCATCTGCATATTGAATGCATGTGGCATGGGGTGGGCAGGTCTAGGTCATTAGAAAGATGGGAAGAGAAGAACATCCAAGAAATGGAAGAGGGCAAGGAATACAGGTAGGCATAAATCATGTGTTGGTTATAGGACAGAACATAGAACGTCCTGCCATTAGACAGGATAGGATTGATTGGATTTGAATTGTTGAGGATAGGTGATAGTTTTAATGTATGGAGGAGTTGAGCGTGAGTGGTTCTTTCAAAGGCCTTAAGAAGGAAGAAGAGATGATAGTTTATTATTGTTTCTGTTTGTTATTGATTTTATTGTTTCTGATGTAGGAGATGAGGCTTACTGTGTGATTGTAGGGCTTGGCATGTTGCTGTGATTTTGTTGGAAATTTTTTTGGAGGTGGTTGTTTGTTTTGTTTGTTGTGACACTTTTTTCCATACTTTGGCCATGGGTGAGGTATAGCTAGTAGGTTGGTAGCTGGTTAGCTCTTTGGAGAGCTCTGGTTAGCTACTGAATAATGTGGGACATTTTCCATGGAGAGATGTGGGGGGGATGGACAAGGCATTGGACATGATTATGGATTTATGATTATGGATGCGGGATGCTTTGCAGCGCTTTTGCTCAGGACTCAGCTGGGGTCAGCTGCTAGGCTAGTGGGTTTAGTTTTTTAAGAAGAGATAAGAGAAAGGGATATGGTAAGAAACTGGATTAAATGATGATCTGATGTGGTGATGTAGTTCTGCTGGCATGGGTAGTGTGGGGTGGTGGGTGTGTTTGTTTTGATTGTAATGTTGGATTGTAGCGATTGTATAGTTTCTGAAGAATGTGTTATGAATGTGTTAACAGTGTTTGGGTTTTTGTTTGTTGTTGGTTTGGGGGGTTGGAGTGGGGGTGTGCAGGAGTGAGCTTGTTCGCCCTTGCTTTTGTTTTGTATTATTTTTTTGGTGTTATTAAGGGAGGAAGAAGTTTGTTGTTTTTAGTTTTTTTTCTTTTAGTTTTATTTTCTTTGGTAGTAGTTTTTTTAGGTTTGGTTGTGTGTGGTTTGGTGGGACCATGTGGTCTTCTAGATGTTTTTTATGACAGGATTTTTTTGTTTATTTCATTTAGCAGTTTTGGTTTTCATTCTTTTTGGTTGGTGTCTGTGGAGTTTGTGAATTAATGGAATCTTGGAGGATGGTGGCATGGGAAGATGTTGAGGAGAGGACTGCCTCTTAAAGAGAGAGTAGTGTCCAAGAGTGTTGTTTGTGTTCAAGTTGAGTTGTGTTGTGCGCTGTTGTTCTGATTTTTATGGTGAATTTTTTTTATGGATTTAAGAAATTTGATTTTTTATGGAAGTAAGTGATAGGTGAGCAAGGTGTGAGGTGTACCTCTGGTGAGACTCTGTCTCTGCTGACTGACAGTAATTATTATTCAGGGGATCCAGTCCGATGCTGTCTTGCCTGGGCTCTGGTAGTCTGTGGATATGAGCTGGAGAAAGTCATGTAGTGGATATGAGCTGAGAAAAGCCATGTAGATTTATGCTGCTAGATGGGAAGCTAGATGAGAAGGAATTCCAATGCGATGTTGGGGGTGAGTTTAACACTACCAGTGGAGGGGTGAGTTTGATTTTTTTGTGAGAGAAAGTCCTCTAAGGTTGTTAATATTGTTATATTTTATTCTTTTATGTTTGTTTGGTTGAAGTTTTACAATGTTTTTTTCAGCATTGTATAGGAGGGGCTGTGGAGGCAGGGGAGATTTGTAATGTATTTTGTTTGTAGAGTATGGCTGTATTTTTGGCTACTACGTGGTATCCGGGTCTGCTCTTAGCATATCATACCCTGGTGGGGATTATCTGTGTGTCTTTGTACTATCTGTGTCTCAGTTTTCGTGAGACATAGTAGGCCTCCTGGAGACATAGTAAAAAAGCATGTAGGTTGTGAATCTTATTATTTACACTTCTGATGATTTTTTAGATGACAGGTCAGAGTTAAAGAAAGGTCAGAAGAGAGAGATTGAGGGAGGGAGGGGAGGGTGGGGTGGAATTAAATGTGGAGGAGGAAGGGCCAGGGTTGGGTGGATATCACCATCTGTCTTGTGGGCTAGTGTGATTCAGAGTGGTAATGAATTTGAGGGCTTTGAGTAGAAGTTTGTAGTAATGTTTATCATTTGGCCTAATATTGGTAGGTTTGATAATTACATCTTCTTATGTCTTCTCATATCTTCTAGTTATGTTTGTAATCTTAGAAGCACATTGCAGTAATGTGCTGAGCTGATTGTGAACAATGTTACAGACACTGAGGCTGAAGATACAGTGAACCTACTGACTGATAAATTCAGCTCTAACTTTACCCCTTTCTCCCCTCCATCTGTCTCTCAAGATATATCTGAAACTGTCTCACCTCCAACTATCACACAAGATCATGTCCTAAAAGTGCTATCAAAAGCTAAAAAGGTTACATAACTGGGTCTTGACAATATCTCTGAATGCATCTTCAATAGCATGAAGCAAGATTTAGCACCCCCCCCCCCCCCCGTAGCTCTGTTCATCCTCAGCCTCTGTACAGGTTTTGCACCAAGTGAATGGAGAGCAGCTACAGTCACTCCTTGGATCTTCCACAGACCCATAAGTCTGACCAGCCCTATATGGAAAGCCATGGAGAGACTTATCATGGAACTAATCAATAAGGACATAGGGAACATCCAAACACTGGACTTGTCTCAGTTTGAATTTATCCAGGTCAGGTCATGCATACTCAACCTGGTGGACCTTTTTTAAAAGATCACCAAAGCAACAAATGAAGGTCAAACAGTACACAGTGCACACTTCAACCTGGCCAAAGCTTTTGACAACCCCTATCTCACCCTGGTATGGTACAGAAGTTAAACAAACTGGGAATAAACCCCTTTGTCACCCAGTGTATTGACAAATGGTTCACATATAGGACACAGGAAATTGAATCAGGTGAAGTTACCATCACAAAGAGACCAGTCACTAGTGGAATCTCCCAGAATTCTGTGTTGGTACCTCTCCTGTTTAGCATCTACTTTTCTAAAGTAAAAAGCCAGTACTAAATGGCTCGGATTGATTAAGTCTGCAGATGATTGTAAGCTAGGAGCAGTCATTGAATCCCAAAATGACTTAGCCATCCTGCAAGAAGATTTGTCCTAAATAAATAACTAGTTCAAAAATCATGAACTGAAACTAAATGCCAAAAAAATGCATTACCATATACTTTGGGAAGTCATCCACTCTAGGGAACTACCACATTGACAATATGCCCCTAAGAGTTGTTCCAGTTGTTCATGATTTGGGAACTTATGTGGACAGTGACCTAACTTTTGACCAATATGTGTCCATTGTCATAAGAAAGTCCTTCTCTATTTCACAGGATATAAACAAAGGGACTGGGTCTAGATCTAGGGATGCCATTGTCCCCCTTTACTCAACCGTCATCAGGCTAATCATTGAGTATAATGCTGTGTTTGGCATGTATCTGTCCAGACACATGCAACAATTTCAACACTCACAGAGATGCCTTACTAAAAGGACACAAGGCCTAAACAATATGTCTTCCATGGACCAACTTAAAGACCTGTCACTATACTTATTATCCTACAGACTGTTAAGAGGTGACCTGGGTCTGGCATACAAGGCATCCTCCAACCCATTACTGATGGACCTGCTGCATATCAGCAAGTCACATGACATCATAAATAGTTGGTCTGGGGATCTAAACCTCCTATGCAACATCAACAAAATGGTTTGGAGGGACATGTAGATCTCGCAGTGAACACCTGTTGAATGGACTCCTCATCCATATAAAACAAAGCTTATCTCTGTCCACATTCAAGCACAACTTGGATCTAGTGATGGAAAACAGAAAATTTACCCCAGGACCGCTCTCTGTACTACTAATAGATAGAGGCAGCTACTAAATGTTTTATATCTAGGGATAATATATAATTATTGATCATGGGATGGGTAAGGCCAATCTAAGACCAAATGGGATAGGTTAATTCAAGCACCAAAAAGGAAATTAGTTAGGCTTAAAATATCCCAAAAGGACAGCTATCCTAGTACTTACATATGAACCTATAAACCTCTAAAGGGAAAGACGGACGCTCAGTATTCATTCTTCTCCTGAATTTTTGCTTCTTTTTCTTATCTTATTTATTTATTTATTTTTTGGCATATCGTGATTGGGTTTTCAATGTCCTAGAATTTCAAAAGCAAACCATCATACTAATGTTTGTGCTCCGACTAGCCAACCTGTCCCATATAATTTTATAACCTTATACATAATCAGATCAAGTACTGATGTTGATTATAATAATTTAATAATGAGTGTTCCAGTATATACTGAAATAATCAGACATTACATTACCAGAGATGTAACACTGTCACACGTACTTGAATATATTTTGAAAAGATGATTTAAAATAACTAAGCCTAGATTTATGCCATATTTTTCCAGCACGCTAGCATGACCTGTCAGAGATGGTTCTTATGGAAATCTGTAGTCACAATCCTTCTACATGATTATTATTTTGTTTTTAATTTCATTCGTTAACCAAGGTTGCATTGATCCAGGTGGACCCTTTTCAGGCTATGCCCTAAATTATACATTAACAATAACAAAAATAAGGATTCTGTCACTGAGTTTGACTAGAATACACTGTATTGTACAAGACAGAGGTAGATCAGTTGCACTAACTTTCATTATAAAGGCTATAATGATAGAATTTACCTAATTTATTTCTATATGGCAAAGCTTCTTAGCATACGTATTGTAAGTAACTACTGTTAGATATAATAATACTTGCAATATGTACAATATGTACAGAGGGGGTAAGAGGGGTATAAGAGAGAGGAAAGGGGTAGAATGAAAACAGAGATCATGTTGCAACACTGAAAATGTTTTATCAAGCATATCCCGGAAATACCTCTCAACCTCTTAGAGTAAGGAATCTGGACAAAGCCATTAAAAAGGGGTACAAATAGGGACAATTTTGAAATACTGATCTTACAAACTTAGAAATTGATAGAATAACCAGTTTTGCATTAGCATGAACTTTCTGAAGGGTATGAAGTCTAAAACTCAAATGTCTGTCATTATTTTCTAACTTCAATCTTTAATGATTTGTCACTAATGTTCCAGACAGCCACAATTTTATGAAAACCTGATCAAACATATAAGGCAAAAATCTGGACAGTCTGCGAAAATCTGTACAGTTGAGAGGGATGCCTGGAATGTCCAGAAGGAACCTTCTAGCCATGCCATATGTATGATGCTCTGGCATAGCTCAGGGTATGGAAGAAGAAGTTATGCAAAGAATGTCAAATAATCAGGAAATCACCCCTAATTTTATCTTTGTTCCCTTGACCAAAAGCCATCGTTTAAACAGTGTGTGGTTTGTACTGCTCTATTCCTAGAAGATGCAGTTGATTCTCATAACAGAAATCCGAACCTGTTTTCCATCACAGATATCTGATATACATGCATGAGCTTTGGTTGGGACACCTATGCCTGTGCTGTTTTCCACCCATCTAAAAAATGCTTTTCACATAAAAAGTGTGCAGCAATTTGTCTGTCATTCATGAAAATGATCACCACTGGCACTAATTGCCCAACATGGGTTATTCAATTAGCTTGACAGACACAAAATAGGATTCAGAGACAGGTATGGCTGCAATGCAAAACATTATTATTGACTCATTACCATGTCTCTAAATCAAACACAAGTGTTGTTAGATCTGTCCATACTCTTACACATTCAGACTATCCCACTTACACATTCAGACATACATACACATGCACGTGCGCAAGTCCACACCCAGTCCCAGACATTCACAAGCACACACACACACACACACACACACACACACACACACACACACACACACACAATTCCCTATCTAATCACTCAGACATAGCATTGTCACACACGCAGAGACAATCATGCAGTCTCATTCATGCCATTGCAGACATACAAACACATGTCCATACACATGAACACTCAGAAGGGAATGGATGATACCTCTCAGATGTCCAGATTTTCACAGAATGTCCAGATTTTTACCTCATATTTTTCGATTGTTCTTCATAAAATTTGTAGTTTTCTGGCAAACCAGTGAGGACTGAAGTCACTAAATAATGATATAAATTTGAGTTTCAGACTTCATATCCTTCAGAAAGTGCATGCAAACACAAATTCTGTTATTCTAGCAATGTTCTAAGCATATAAGAGCAATATTTAAAATATGTCCCTTTTTTGGGCATGTGTACCCCCCATTGTTTTAGGCTTTGTCTAGATTTCTTGATCTAAGAGGTTCAGAGGTATGCCTGTGTTTTTACAATGTTCACTTTTTACTCCTACAGTAAAATATTACTTGGCCTAACAAATCTCTGAAATGGTCAGCAATGCAAATTAGTAGCCTCAGAAAATTCTGGAGGAAAGCATATGGTTAATTAGCATTAGCCAGTCCTCCAAACTGCCATGTTTGCATGCAGCCTTGCTCAGTAAACGCTCTATGTGCTGAGGTCACAAAGTTAGAACATTAGAGGTAGAGTGGGCTCTGAATCAGAAAGTCTGAGGACAATGCAAAAAGGATTCCACATTGCAGTAAGCCTTTCTGAATCTCAGTATATGTTAGGTGGTGCTGAGATGGCAAAAAAAATGTTCTCTCATTTCACTAAAAGCTAGGTAGCCTTTCTAGATATTCTTAGTTACTATGAAACCTTAAAATGGCAATTTAATTTCTGATTCTGTGTGAATGCTTAATAAAGAAAATATATGCTTCTGAATGAGAGACCTGCCTGTACTAAATAAAAAATGACACTATATTTGAATAATGGCTTGAGACAATATGCCCATCTAATCTACACATTTAACTGCATTTACCAGTCTGCTCCCTTCAATCCATACCTTTCCCTTTAGGCTTTTGAATCAGGGTTATGCCCTCTTCAATGCCTCTGTGGATTCCCTCTCCACCATCTATTCTGGTAGTTTGTTATATTGGTCTACAACTCTGTGTGAAAAAATACTTTTGGAGATCCAGAGGGTAGTTAGTTTCAACCATGTGTTGCCTGTGTCCCCTCCTTTCCCCTCTGTCCTTCCTGTTCAGTATGACCCTTTCACATTCCCTGACATAATCTTGTGCACCAGTATCATGTCCTGCTCTGCACTTCCTGTTCACTATGACCCTTTCACATCCCCTGACATAATCTTGTGCACCAGTATCATGTCCTGCTCAGCACTTCCTGTTCAATATGACCCTTTCACATCCCCTGACATGATCTTGTTCACCAGTATCATGTCCTGCTCTGCATTTCCTGTTCAGTATGATCTGTTTACATCTCCTGACATGATCTTGTTCACCAGTATCATGTCCTGCTCTGCACTTCCTGTTCAGTATGATCCGTTTACATCTCCCTGACATGATCTTGTTCACTGGTATCATGTCACCCTCTGTCCTTCCCTGTTCAGTACGACTCCTTCACATGTCCCTGACAGACCACATACCAACATGACCCCTCGCTTCTTTTTGTTTCAAGTGAGAAGAACTTTATCTGTTGCCTTCTGTGGCCACATTCCTTCTCACTGGTAGTTTTCCTCTATATTTCTCTATCAGCCTGAAGTTCTTTTCCTTATGGTTCTCAAAAATCCATACAATGCTCAAGTTGTGGTCTGACTAAGGCCTTGTAGAGTAGAAGAATTTCAGTTTGCTTCTGAAGACACACTCTTACATTCTGTATGTTGCTACCACTGGCTCTCAGCTGTCATCAACACCCCTGACCCATTTCTTGCTCTGTTCCTATCCGTTCTGCTCCCTCCAGCTGATACGTCATACCAGGGTTGTAGTGACCAGGTGCAATATTTTTTTAAACAAGAAACATCTTTATTAAATTATCACTTATGACACAGGCAATCATACATTTATATAGATTAAAACAAACCATGCTGACATATTTTCACTTGCAAATGTTATACATCTCTTATAGTCTATCTAGTCATTGTTAGTCAAACGTTACATAGCTCATTCAATTTCTGCCATCCCTTAACCCTTAATCCTCCTCCAAAACATTATTCTACATGTATTGCTCCCACAATTCCCATTAATTCCCATTTTTCCTATGTAATATTCTACCCTTTTCTAAAGATCTCACTTCCAGTTGTTTTTTCTCTGTTACTATATTCACTGGCAACAGCCATCCAAACTGCCATCTTTCTGTAACCTTGAACAGCCTTCCCACTTCCTCTTTCAGACTCTTCTGCCCACCTCCCATTGCTGCATGTATTTTTTTTGTCAGCAGCAAAGATGTTGAGCCTGTTTTCTGTCCCACCAGTTTACCTGAAACAAGCACACTAAAGAGTATTGGCCACAGGGCAGACCACTCAATACTCAACTGATCAGTCTCCTAATTCTATATATTGTCCTTGTCACAATAACCATCCATGTCCTGACATTTAAGAATACAGGTTACCTATTCTTCAGCCTTGGTCCTAACCCCAACCCCTCCAGTTTTCTTATCAAGCCAAAGGCCTTGCAGAAGTCCAGGGAGAATATGCCTGCTGATACTTGTCTGTTAAGTTACTAGAACCCCCTCATAAAACTGGATCAGGTTTGAATGACATTTCATTTGGCATTAAACCCATGTTGGTTCCTGTTCTAGAGGGTGTTGTCTTCTAGAAATGCTACTAGCCTTCCTCTCAGGATTCTCTGAATACATTTCCATGCTATTGTTGCTAAACCTAATGAGCTTATAGTTCTTTGGATTTTTTTTTGAATTTTTGACAGGGACAAATGTTGTGCTCCAATCCTCTGGCACTCCTGCACAGGCCAATGATCTGTTGAAGATCTCTCTTGGGGCCTGGGGCTCTAGAAAAGTATTTGCCAAATTTCTGAATACTCTGTGAGGCAACCCATGCAGTCCTTGTGCTTTATTCACTCTAATGCCTATGATCCTCCCCTGTCTCTGTCCTGGTATCGGTCCAGTCTTCTCATTCTGCCCTGCTTCCTTCACAGGATTACACTGTCTTCTTGTTTTGATTTGCAGTCATTCAGTTGCTTCCTTCGCAGGATTACACTGTCTTCTTGTTTTGATTTGCAGTCATTCAGTTCCACTGCTAAGTCTTTAACGACTTCCCTCTCACCTTTGCTCTGTCTCACTGGTTCTATCCCTCTTTATCTTTTCTTTGCTGCAAATACCTGAAAAGTCCTTGCTTTTCTTCTTGATCCCTTCTGCTAACTCCCTTTCAATGTTAACCTTTGGTGACCTTCTCAACCTTGTTGCCTTTTTGGTAACCACCTTGCTTTAGCTTTACATATGACGTTCTTAGTATAAGACAGGTTGAGGTATGCAATGCCTTGGCTATAAAAGGATTAAATCTGCTGGGACCTGGCCCTGAAGAATGAATTGTCTACTGTGAAGTATGTGCGGGTATAGGTACTGACCACATCTCAGCTCAGGTCATCTGCATGGTTGCATCTAGAAGTTTTTTTTCTATTATGAATATCATTTTTATTATTCTGTTATTTATGTTGTTTTGTACTGAAGTCTAAAATTCTTACTGAAACTGTACAATGATTTTACATGTTTTGAACTTTAATAACAGAATACAGTAGTGTGTGTGTGTGTGTGTGTGTGTGTGTGTGTGTGTGTGTGTGTGTGTGTGTGTGTGTGTGTGTGTGTAAGGCAGATGTGTTTTGTGTGAAATACGTGTATATAGTATGGTTAAAGTGTGGTGTGTGCATGTGCATATTCTTGGAAAATGTATATCTCCGTATTCTACTGATTCTTCCAAACATTATCGCTACATATTTATGGTCTGACAGTGATGAGCTTTTCTATTTAACTTATCAAATCCATCCACCCACAACCCTTTTTTCCAATTTTTGCACATGGGGTCGGGCTGTCACTTCAGCAGTAACAATCATCTAGAGGCAATGTTCACTCCACTGGGTGGCTAGCCCTGCCTTAGTTATTCTTCCATACCACACACAGACACACAAGTACACTCAGACCTATGTCCAGTTTAGTGTCCAGTCACCTGCTGCAAGACTTTGGAATGTGGGAGAAAGATGGAGCACCCAGAGAAAAAGCCATGTGATCACAAGGAGGACATGCAGACACTGCACAGGAGGCACCCCAGCTGAGAATCAGACTGGAGAATCTCTTACTGTGAGGTGATAATGCTGCTCTGCTATTACATATCAGAATGCTGGTAAAAGTACATATTTTATTACATGGTTACCAAGCCAAGAATTATGAATGCGTCTGTAAAAAAATTTTCTTCCATCATCTACTACAGATAGACTTTCAAGTTCTTTACATGTAGTAGTTACATTATTACATGCATATCATTGTCCTGAGATTTCTGTATCAAGATGGAATAACGATACCCCAGGTTATGAACACACCACTAAGATGGCTACTGTTCTAGTCCAGCTTAGGACAAATTGGTGCTGATTGCTTCAGAATTCTGTGAGGCAAAGTAGCTTCCTGACATATGTTTGTGGCCTCCAGATATTATACACATGTAAATGCACATGTATAAGACAGAAATAAATAAATAAATAAATATATATATATATATATATATATATATATATATATATATATATATATATATCTACTTTAGAAGCTCAAAGTTTCAAAATTTCGAACTTCATATGGTCGAGACCATAAGATCAAAGTTTTGAAACTTCGAACAGTTTAAATGGAGATCGCTGTACAGCATGGAAGAGGATATTTACCATTCTCTTTACTGTAGTGCGATCTTCAAGTTGGTATATTTAATTAGCAGGGGGTGTAGGGGGGTGCCGAGGGGCTTGTCTCCTGCATAAATGTAAAAACAAAATTGTTTTTATTTTTTGTTTATTGAAATTTCAGACTTTCAAAACTTCAGTGTTATGGTCTTGACCATATGAAGTTCAAAGTTTTGGAAGTTCAAGCTTTTAAAGTAGATCCATTTATATATATATATATATATATATATATATATATATATATATATATATATATATATGTGTGTGTGTGTGTGTGTGTGTTTGCGCGCACGCGTGTTCTGTTTCCTTGTGTGTCTGTTCAATATAAAAAGTGAGAAAGCAGCTATCTTGACTTTGTCACTTCTTCCCTAGTACATAGCTCCAGAAATCTATGAAGATTTGTGACATTCACTTCTTTTTTTCAGTATGAAAGAGGATTCACATTTAACTACACTTTGCTGATAGCTAACTGGGCACTGTGCAGGCTATATATTTTCTGTGGAAGAAGTAAATGAAAACAAAGACTCTTAGACAAGTTTCCCTCAATAGCTGCCCCATTAATTGAACAGATAAACTTATTGAGTTCCTATTAGTTGGAGTTTCCCATAAATAAGGGGAAATGGGCTTCTGTGTAGTGATCTACGTGTGTATGAAGTGACTGGACTATACTCCTTTCCTCTGTGCAAAGACAAACGCATGCACATCTGTTTGTCTGCTGTCTCTTGTTGTGTTTAACTATAGTAGAGCACTGAGCCACATAGACCTGTTTCGCAATCTGGATATGACCTGCGCCAAGTCATACAACAGGCAAATGAAAGTGAATCAATCAATCCTTGCACTATAGCATGATGACCCTTTAAAAGCTTGGGCGCCGGGCTGGCAACTCGACACAGTACAACTCCATTGCCAATAATGAGCGGACAGGTGATCCGCTGTGGTGACCCCTAACCAGTTAAAAGCCTAAAGAAGAAGAAGAAGAAGTCTTAACCCTTTCCATTGACAAATTGCAAGTTCTATTGAGTGTGGAGGATATTTATTTCTTACATTTTTATGCCTGTTAACTATAATAAGTCAAGATGTTGTACCTTGAATTATTTGATTGTTTTCACTGGTGGTTCATCTCACAGGCTGGTACACAGGAAGTTCACTATTGCAGTGATGGACTATACCTCTCAACTGCCCATATTTTGGCTCATATTTTTGGTCTGTTTCCCATAAAATTTTTGGTTTTCTGGAAAATCATTGGGATAATATGAATAGTGAAGTAACTAAATAATGGCATACATTTGAGTTTCAGACTTCAAATCCTTCAGAAAATTTATGTTAAAACAACCCCTGTTATTCTATCAACTTTCTAAGTCTTTAAGATCAATATTTAAAATATGTCCCTATTTTTGGGCCTTTGTCCCCACATTTTGTTGGGCTTTGCACAGATTTCTTGCACTAAGAGGTTGAGAGGTATGACCAGAGTCCAGGTTTTGTAACACAGTATAAAGTATCAGTGTATGATTGTCTTTCCTCTAATTTTGTGTATTTCATAGTCAAGACTCTAAATTTCTGTTCTTGCATAAAATTCATTTCTCTTGCTGACTTTCCACTCCCACAGTAGTGTCAATCAAACAACATAGAGCATGCAATCAGAATAAGACTCTCAAGCCATATGGTGAAGGCAGTGAGAGCAAGCAATCAGGCAACTTGGTATATGTATTAAGGAACTCTGATTCAACAAGCCAGGTGCTTCAAGGAGAAATTAGTCTCCTGGATTGCCTAGTGCATGCAGTAAAAAGCGATCCATACAATCTGCACCATACAATGAAAATCAGTCACTCAGCTAGAATGTTACATGCAGTCAGGAATTTTCTCCCAGGAAGCCTACAGTCTTCAATGAGACTTCTTCTCTCAATTAATATGATGCATTCTCTTATAACCAGTACATCATTTAATCCATTCCATACATGACAATCAACTGCTCATGTGTCTAAACTTACTATTGAAAGCTTCCCACAATAGACAGGATTGAACCCAAATATTTTAAAGTAATACCACTGTAATGACTGCATCAAGACAGTAACTCATAGTTTCATAGGTGTTTACTAGGCTAATGACCACAAGGGCCTTTTTAAGCCTAGCCATGCATCCCAAATATCTGACGAATTCTGATACCCTTGATAAGTGTAAGCATGGGCCTGGGAGATGAACCATTTACAGGTTACCTATTTGCATCAGAGACATAGGTGCACAAACCAGGGATGAATTTCCAGTTTTCTATCCAATTGTCTAAGTTGCACTAGAATTGGATTAGGGAGGAACTCTGTTTCACATGGATGGAGAGCCTGTTCCATAGATGGGGTAGTCTCTGTGATACATACCTATCTCTCCAGCAGGTCCTATTTATATCACAGGCAAGGTTTAAGTCTTTAGAATGGGTAATTCTAAAGACTTAAACCTTACCTGTGACATAAATAGAACCTGCTGGATAGATAGGTATGTATCACAGAGACTATCCCATCTATGGAACTGTCTCTTATCTTTCTGGAATGAAATGTGTGTAATTGTAGATCAATATGTATGTATGCCTTTAAGAAGCTTTCTAGGGGTTTGCACAAGTGTATAAACACTGAGCATGTGCGAGCCTGACTGCCACTTTGTAGTAAGCTGTTGAAATGTAAGCATGTATGTCTGTGTAGTCTGTCAGTTAATCAGTTCGCTTATATTTTGTAAAAGCTGCTATCCATTCTGATGTGTTTCTATGTAATAAAGCATAAAAATGAACTACCCCACCTGTTTGCCATCGATACTAGGGAGGGATGAGTGACATGGTGTCAGAATGGGATCCAGAAACTGAGATTCTGGATGGAGAATGCACTCAGTTTACGGTGGAGGAATACAGAGGAGTGAATCATCCTTACTGCATGTATAACTCACAAAATAGGCCAGAAACAAATTTCAGGTATTAAAACTTGCTCAAACTATTTCTTATTTGCAAAATATGAAATGAGGAATTTAGAATGCTCTAAATGAATATCTAAGTAACAAAAATATCCAAAACTGTGATATATTAATAGAAATATTCAAATAACTATGGAAAATGTTTGAAATAAAGTCTGAATCACATAAAATGAATAAAATAAGGGAAACAACTGCAAGTGTTTTGCTCAGCACTTCTTTTTCATATTAATTAAAGCTATTTGAGTTGTCTGAAGTATATGAAGTGTTTGCATGTTTGTACAGTATTACAGTACAGCTATTTCACAAAATAGTTATTTCAAATCATATTTCGCAAACTACAGTATTTCAAAGCATTTATTATGCATTTGAATGTTATTACAAGTGCTGGCTGTATGTGCATGTTCATACATAATTACAAGGGCCATTGTGCATTGTGTTTTACTATAATCTGTGGGCATGGCAGAAGGTTTTTGCAGACCCGCACCACTTGTGTTTGACAATAATATTGCATAGAACAGGAGAGTGTTTGAGCAAGAGTACAATATTTTCATACAGGCTGCATTTTCTGATAAAGTTAACCATACAAAGGCATTTATTCTGCTTAATTTAGCTGGTTCAGAAGCCATAAAAAGGGAGTGTCCATTTGTGTATGCACCTGCTCTCTTTGCAGGAGCGGGGGAAACCACCATATACTTGTACTGGCTGAGTTAAGGGAGGACCCCAAGTGCTTAAAACATAAATTTAGAGAAATGTGTAACTCCCCCAAACGAATGTTACAATGGGAAGGCACTTATTTTACACAAGAGATCAAACACCTGGTGAAACTTTTGCAGGACATATAACTTGAGTTGAGAAACATGGCTAAAATGTGCAGATTTGGTGACTTAAGGGATGAGTTGATAAAAGCCAGATTTGTGTGTGGTATTAACGTTGATGCCGTGAGAAAGATTTTGCTTTGTGACAGTGATTTAACTTTGAATAAGGCCTTTGAAATTTATTAGATATATGAGCTTACAGAAAAGCACACAAATATGCTCACAAATTAGAGGTACATGCTTCCAGTAACTTCTAATGCCAATGCTGATGGTATGCAGCATGTGGTTAAATGAAATAGGCCCAAGCACATGGCAGCAACTGCAAACCCTGCAACAGTCCCTCGGAAACCTTGTAGCTTTCTAGCAAATTCCAGAGTATGCACAGTCTCAGTGAAGCATAAAGGTGAGTCAGCAAACTCAAAGAATGGCCTCTCACCCAGTTTCATAGCCAACTGTTGCAATTGTTGTGGAAGTCATGAGCCTAAAAAGGAAAAATGTTTAGGTTTTGGTCAGCAATGTCATAGATATAATAAGTGGAATCATTTCAAAAGGTTTTGTAAATCAAAAGGCACACTTTTTTTTTTTTATAAAAGAGGAACATTCAAATAAACAGGCTGATCAATTAGAAAGCCGTGATCCTACTTATTATGCTGATGGTGTGTCAGTGCTTCATGAAACAGTCAATGCAGTAGATTTATGGGCAAAGAATAAAGTATTTTGTACTGTTCAGATAAATGGAAGACCCATAAAGCTCAAAGATGACACAGGTTAAAAGTGCAATGTTATGTCTGCAAAAACATTTGCTAGAGTATGTGCTGGTGAGAAGCTTGATTTGGCAAAGTGTGTGAAGCTTGTTGCCTATGGTGGTGAAGAGATTCAAACTGAGGGCTGAGTAGTACTTTCATCTTGCTCTGCTGGGAGAAGCTACAGCTTGTTATTTTATGTGGTCAAGAGGCACATACATTCATTATTGGGGCTCACAGACAGTTTGAAAATGGGACTGTTTTCATTTAATAGTGAAGTCCATCATGTTAGTTTGAAAGACCACTGTTCTAATTTCGCCCTGTATATTTTCTCTACCTATGCTGATCTTTTCGAAGACAAACTAGGCAAGCTTCCAGCTGTGTACTCCGTGAAGTTAGACCCAGATGTCAGCCTAGTTGTCAGGCCAGCCCAGAAAGTTCCAGTAGCTATGCAGAACAGAGTCAAAGCCGAGCTAGATAAAATGGTGCAACAAGGTGTGATTTGTTCAGCTGATGAACCAACTGAATGGGTATCTTCCATGGTGGTCGCTCATAAGAAAAACTCAAATGATATCAGAATATGTATTGATCCATGAGATTTGAACAAAGCACTGAAAAGATCTCATTATCCAATATATACAGTCGAAGAAGTTGCAGCACTGATGCCAAATGCCACTGTTTTTTGTCTTGGGTGCAAAGAGTTCATTTTGGCAAATATTGCTTGATAGGGAATCCTCGTTGCTAACTGTGTTCAGTACTCCTTTTGGCAGGTATAGATTTTTGAGAATGCCATTTGGGATAAATTCTGCCAGTGAAGTCTTTCAGCGTGTAAAGGAGCAAATTTTTATTGGGTATCCCTGTGCTATTATAGTAGATGATCTTTAGTAGGAGGCAATGGTGAAGCTGAGAATGACAGAAACCTTGAGAAAGTTCTGTAAAGAGTACATCAAGTGAATCTTAAGCTGCATCCCCAGAAGTGAAAATTCAGGTTACAAGACGTTACTTATGTTGGTCATTTGTTTACCAGTTAAGGCTTATGACCAGACCCTTCCAAGCAAACAGCTGTTCTCGAGATGCCCATCTCCAGACAATGTTCAAGCCCTTCAGCATTTTCTTGGCATGGTTAACTATTTATGCAAGTTCATTGCAGACTTAAGTCAACCAGCAGCACCGCTCAGAGAGCTGACACGTAAAGATGTCATTTGGTCATGGTCAGAACAACACCAAAGATTATTTGATGTTCTGAAACAGAAAATTGCCAGTCTGCCAACTCGCAGATACTATGATGTTTGCAAACCAGTTACACTTTCCTGTGATGCTTCAAAGTTTAGTCTTGGTGCATTCATTCTTCAAGAGGGTCAACAAGTTGCCTATGCATCCAGAACTCTAACCTAGACTGAAATGCAGTATGCAGATAGAGAAAGAGCTCTTGGCAATTGTGTTTGCATGTTCGAAATTCCATGATTATATTTATGGTAGACCTATCCAGATCAAACTAGACCACCAACCTCCAGTCACTATTTTGAGAAAGCCTATGCATTCAGCTCCAGCCAGATTGCAACGTACAATGTTGAGATTGCAGAAGTACAATTTCAGTCTTGTCTATACAGAAGGCAAACTTCTTTAACTTGCTGATACATTATCCAGATTGTCCAGATGTACCACTGAACAGCATGTGAATGAGAAACTTGATTTTAAAGTCATGGAAGTGAGAAGTTTTTCTTCCACATGTCTTGATGAGCTTAGAAGTCATACAGCCTCAGATCCTGTTCTATAGAAGCTCAATCACTTTTTCAATCAAGGATCGCTACCAAAGCACATTAGTTTGCCTCAAGAAGTGCAACCTTATTTTCCTTACAGAGATGAGATTTTGTCAGACAATGGTATCATTATGAATGGTCCAAAAGTTATTGTTCCAACTTCCTTACAATCAGAGTATATTGCTATCTTGCATCATGGCAACTGAGGAACCGACTCTACCAAAAGAAGGGCGAGAGGACTAGCATTTTGGCCTTCTATGTCACAAGACATTGAGAGAGTACTTTCATCTTGTTCTGTATGTAATAATACAAAGTCACATCAACACAAGGAACCGTTTCAGCTAAAGCAGATTCCTGGACTATCGTGGTCGAGTCTGCACAAAGTTATTTCTGACAATGGTACACAGTTTACTAGCCAGCAATTTAAAAGATTCTCCAAAGAGTGGGACTTTATCCATGTTATGAGTAGCCCTGAGTACCCACAGTCAAATGGTTTGGCAGAACATGCAGCTTAAAGTGTAAAACAGTTACTAGAGAAGTCGGAACAAGATGACAGTGATGTTTTCCTGAATCTATTGAATCTCAGAAATATTACTTGTGATAAACATCTTGGTTCACCTGCCCAGAGACTTCTGTTGAGACAAACCTGAACTACATTACCAGTCAGCAGTAATTTATTGGTTCCAAGTGCTAAGAATAGCAGATCAGTGAAAGCCCATCTGTTAATGGAGTGCGTAACCCAGAAGTCTTATTATGACAAGTCCAGCAAACCACTCAATCCATTACATGAAGAAGAGACAGTGAGGATGCAAACGTGCAAAGGTTATGATTGGACTGGAGTTGTGAAAAGTGTATGTCCAGAGACGAGCTCATACATTGTGGAATCACAAGGAATAGAGTTTAGGCAGAGTCGGAAACATTTGATGCTGGTGTCCGAGCCCATACCACAGAACTTAGCCTGTGAGAAAGACACTTTATCTCAGAGTGGGTTGTCCAATGTTCCAGTTCCAGAGGACATTCCAATAAATATCCCTGTTCCTGAGATGAATCCAGAAGTTCCTGATATGAGTTGTTCACTGAAGACTGTCCCTGTTGCTAAACTCAGTTCTAATTTCTATGTTTCTAGACTGGGTCACATTTCCAGACCATGTTATAGATACATGGCGACTTAGACATGAACATTGCATTTGTTTCTGATGTCAGTATTATTGCATGTCTTATTCCAATGTCATTTCATTGAGGGCGATCTACTTAAGAGGGAGGATGTACATCAATATGTATGTATGCCTTTAAGAAGATTTCTAGGGGCTTGCACAAGTGTATAAATACTGAGCACGTGCGAGCCTGACTGCCATTTTGTAGTAAGCTGTTGAGATGTATGCATGTATGTCTGTGTAGTCTATCAGTCAATCAGTTTGTTTAAATTTTGAAATGCTGTTATCCATCCTGATGTGTTTCTGTGTAATAAAGCATATAAATGAACTACCCTGGCTGTTCTTCATTTATACTAGAGAGGGACAAGTGACAGTAATAAAACATGGCAAGCGCTGGAAACGTACAAACTAGAAATTACAGGCTGATATTGCTTCTCATCTTCCCACCCCTCAAAGAAAAGCAAAACAAAAAAGCTGTTAGTAAAGATGAACAGTTACACGTTATCACATACCATCCTCATTTATAACACCCGGTAGTGCTGCTCACAGCATGGACACTACCTCGGTAAGTGTTTTAACATGTCCCACATATGGTGGTAGTGCAGACTGGGGTGTGGTGTATAAGTTCTGAGCCTTAAACAATTAATATAGTTTTACTATGTGAGCAGTCCTCCCTCTCTCCTTCTGTGCATATAATAGAACAGAGTTAGAATGGGTGGTGATCACTGCATGAGAGGGTCCCTGGGTAACCCACAGAATGCAACAAAGAAAGACCGACAGACAGAGAGTGACAGATGTGCTTTGTGTGGAACATACTCCCTGTTCATAAACTGGGGCAGTTTATCAGAAATATCAAGGCAATGCTATGCAAATAATAACAATTACTTGCAAATAACAGCTTTATTCTGCATTACATGGTGGAAGAAAATCTGTTTTTGCCGATTACTTGCACAGTTCTTGGTCTCGTAATAGTGTGCTTGAATATGCATTACTAACTTTTTGTTAAGTAGTAGGAATGTTTATCCCTGTCAGATCACCCCTATCAAGGGATACTGCAGTAATCACTAGGATAGGGAGATAAAAACTGCACAAGAATACACACATGCACATACCACACAAATATCTTTAGATACTGGGGAAGAGGGGTTACATGTTGCTAGTGGGAATTCAGTTATTCAGTGGGTACCACTGAAGCATGTCACGTACTGCAATGTGGCTTTTCTGCTCTCTGACTTCAGAACCACATATTATCTCTTTCTTTTCCTTAACCTCACCCTCATTGTCCACCTTTTTAGACCTTTATAAAAACATCTTAACACTACTGTCCCTGACAACCTCCTTACTGTTTCTGACATGATATAACAATGAGTGGGCTGCTAGTCTGCTCTATTCTAGTTCTTGCAAAACAGATCTCAGTTGATTCTATATTATTTATTATTATTCCATACTGTTTTATTTTTTATATGTAACCATTCTCACCCGTATCTCTGCATCAACTGACTTGTGCATATGTAAAATAAGCTACAGATTGTTGCAGGTATAAAAAGCACCCTACAGGTTTTCCAAATTGACCTCATCCTTCACCTTATTCTGATTCCAAAGGTTTCACTATGATACATCTATTTGCACAACTGCTTGAAAATGTAAACTCCCTGCCTAGAAAGAGCTACAAAAAGAAAATGTTTTCCTCGTACTTATAAAAGTGCTTCTGTAAGTCCATTTGAATGATATTTAAAAAGCAGTTAATCTGTCTGGCAAAGCAGAAACTGTCTGTTACCTTTTGTTGTAGAAAATCACTGCAGGGAGATGGGAGATGATGTCACTTCCTCCGTGACACAGAAATGGTATGAAATGACTGATAACATGATAGCATGATAACATAACATGATAATATGACTCTTAGTAAGTCAGTAAACAGTGCTTCTGGCCTAAGTCTGAAAAGGTTTGCATAGATTAGTGTTCTACCCCCAGTTAACAAATATGAACAAAAAAAACAAACAGGCAAACAAATAAATATGAAGATAAATGGATAGATAGATATAGATAGATAGATAGATAGATAGATAGATAGATAGATAGATAGATGGCTAGATAGAGTCACAGTTCATCATGGATCACAGAAACCAGTATATGAGCACCAGAAAAATACATACATAATTCTCACATTGTTATAATGACATAAATTGTTACATGTGGCAGCTGTGAATACATTGTGAGACCCACAAATTAAACATTTTGAAAGAAAGAAATATTTTTTTGTAAGTGTTTAAAAGGTATGCCTTCCAATACTTCGTTACATTCCAGGGTTGCCTTGCTTGCACAAGTAAATGGAAGCTAGATCTGCAGAGGAATAGTGCTGCCACCTGGTGGATATATCATTCCATTTTGGGTAAACTTTCTGTGTCTGGCTTTTATTTATTTGCTTCTATGCACTATCCTGGTTTATGAGGTCAGTGATGATGCATTATAGTTTAACCATAAGAAGGACCAAGTAGTATATTCATAGGTCATGGCCAGCAGTAACTGTAGCTGCCCAATTATAATTCAACTGTAGTTTATGGAGTAACAAGACTGAAGATTAATTAGAAAATATGCAAAATATAGAAGTGAAGGAAGGAAGTTCAGTAACAGATAACTGAGCTCCACGTAACAGAATGACTTGGCTCCTTACAACCTACCCAGCTCATAGCTGGTTAAAGGCACGCTACTATTTACATGCTTCTATAATCATGCCGGATTATTAGTGGTGAGACTGAGTCATTTTGTTAAGGTTGCTTCCACAATGATGATATGTCCAGGGAGAATAAGATTGGTCTTTTGACAGAGTGGAGGTATTAGATAACCTCTGGAAAGGATCATAGTGTTAAGAGTGACAAGAATTTTGGCTCTTGCTTGAGAGAAGCATAGTTTTGGGCTTAGTAATTTTACGACAAAATCCCATAGGTACCATAATTGAAATAAATCAACACCTGCATTAACTGCGGTAGTTGCATGATGCACACCAAGGGGTTTGAATCATCAGCATTTTTGGAGCAGTTTTGCTTTATTTTATTTGACATTTAGCTACCGGGAAAGTCCAACTGGGTGGGTGACACATTTTCAGCAGAGGCCCGGGGAGAAAAACTCCATATACTACTATACAATGGAATGATACAATACAATGCAATATTAAAATAAGCAACTAAACAGCATACAATAAACAATGTAACAGTACAATGAGTAAAAGAATACTATATAATAAACAATATAACAGTACAACAATTAATGGAATAGTATATAATAAACAATGTTATAGTACAATGAGTAATAGAATAGTATACAATAAACAATGTAACAGTAGAATAAGTAATAGAACAGTATACAATAAACAATGTAACAGTACGAGTAATAGAATAGTATATAATAAACAATATAACAGTACAACGTGTAACAGAACAGTATACAATAAACAATGTAACAATACAATGAGTAATAGAAAAAGTATACAATAAACAAGGCAACAGTACGAGTAATAAAATAGTATACAATAAACAATCTAATAGTATAACAAGTAATAGTATAGTACACATTAAACAATCTAAGGATGATACC